>NW_012116644.1:53187-55759 GCF_000951035.1 Colobus angolensis palliatus
AACTCCCTTGTGGATGGATCCACGAAGGGATATTTGAGATCACAATCAGGCCTATGATGAAATAGGAAATATAGTGTGATAAAAATTTGAGAGAATGTTTCTGAGAAACTGCTTGGTGTTGTGATCATTCCACTCAGGGTGTTACATCTTTCTTCTCATAAGGCACAGTTTGAACACTGTTCCTCTAAAACCAAAAGAGTGATATTCAGAGCACGTTGAAGACTATGGCAAAAAGTGAAATATCATCCAATAAAAAACAGAAAGAAGCACTCGAAGACACTGCTCTCTGACATGTTCAACCTTTTCACAGGGTTAAAGCTTACTCTACATTTCCCAGTTTGAAAGTAGGTCTTTGAGGTTCTGTGAAGGGACAGTAAGTGGCAACCAGAGGCCTGTGTCGAAGAAGGAAATGTCTTCCATCGAAAAGTGGAGAGAAGCTTTCTGTGCAACTCTTTTGTGATGTTTGTATTAATCTCATAGAGTTAAACCATTCTTTGTATGAGCAGTTTGAAATCACTGTTTCTGTGGAATCTGAGAAAGGACTTTTGGAAACGCTCTTTAGAACACCCTGAAAAAGAAATAACCTCAGAGAGAAACCAGAAGGAAGTTTTCTGTGAAACTGCTCTGTGTCACGTGAATTTTGCTCACACAGTTAAGTTTCTCTTTTCATTGAGCAGTATCATAACACTGTTTTGTTTAGACTGTGAAGGGATATTCTGGAGCACTTTGAGGCTTACGGTGAGAAACTAAACGTCATCAGATAGAAAGTGTAGAGAAGATTTCTGGGGAGGTGCTTCATGACATGTGCACTCCACTGACAGAAATATACCCCTTTTCTCATAGAGGATTCTGGAATCCCTTTTGGAGAAAAAGCTACCAAGAGACATTTGGGTGTATAGGGATGGCACTGGTGAAAAAGGAAATATCCTCAGACAAAAACTGGAAAGAAGATTTCTGTGAAACTGCTTTGCGTTAGATATATTTATTCCTCTCACATAGTTAAAACTTTTCTTATATTACGCAGTTTGGAAACTCTGTCATGCACGGATCTGCGAAGGGACATTCAGGGGCACATTCTGGCCTACGGTGAAAGAGGAGATATCTTCACATTAAATTGGATAAAAGGTTTCTGAGAAACTCCTTTGTGATGTATGCATTCCACTCAGGAATTTATACCTCTTTTCTCACAAGGCAGCTTTGGACACTGTTTCTGTGAAACTGAAAAAGTGATATTTTGGAGCGCATTGAGGACTATGTTGAATAGTGAAATATACTGAAATAAAATCAAGGAAGAAGAGTTCTAAGAATCTGCTCTCTGATATGTGCATTCACTTCAGAGAGATAATGCTTACTCTATGTTTCCCATTTTCAAAACTCTGTCTTTGAATAATCTGTGAAGGGATATTTAGTGACGCCCAGAGGCTTGTGGTGAGCAAGGAAACGTCTTCTGATGAAGCCTGCAGTGAAATTTTCTGAGTAACTGCTTTGTGAAGTGTGTATTTGTCTCATAGAGTTAAACCATTCTTTGGATTGAGCAGCTTGAGATCACTGTTTTTGTGGCATCTGAGGAAGGACATTTGGGAACAATCCTTAGAATATGGAGAAAGAAATAACCTCAGGTAAAACCCAGAAGGAAGCTCTCTGTGAAACAGCTCTGTGTCCTCTAAATTCCTCTCGCTCCATTTAGCCTCTCTTTTCATTGGGCATTTTTCTAACCCTGTGTATGTTTAGCATGTGATGGGATATTCAGGAGCACTTTGAGGCTTGTGGTGTAAAAGGAAATATGTTCAGACCTTAACTGGAGAGAAGCTTTCCAAGGAACTGCTGTCTGATGTGTGCATTCCATTCACAGTCTTATACCTCTCTTCTCATACAGCGTCGGGGAAACCCTTTTGGAGAAAAGGCAGGAAGTGAGATTCGGGAGCATGTTGATGCTGATGGTGAAAAGGGAAATAGCCTCAGACAAAACCTGGAAAGAAGCATTCTAGGGAACTACTCTGTGATATGTGTAATCACCTCACATAAATAAAGTTTCTTTACATTACGCAGCTTGGAAACTGTCATGGACGGATCCAAAAAGGGACATTCGGGAGCAGATTCAGGACTATGGTGAAAAAGGAAATATCTTCAGAAAAAAAATTGGAAAGAAGCTTTCTGTGAATCTGCTTTTTGCTATGTTTATTCGTCTCACATAGATAAAGTTTTCTTTACATTATGTAGCTTGGAAACTCCCTCGTGGATCTATCCGTGAAGGGATATTTGGGATCACAGTCGGGCCTATGGGGAAATATGAAATGGAGTCAAATGAAAACTGCAAAGAAGCTTTCTGAGAAACTGCTTGGTGATGTGAGCATTCAACTCGGGGAGTTATAACTTTCTCTTGATAAGGCATAGTTTGAACACTGTTCCTGTAAAACCAAAAGAGTGATATTCGGAGCACATTGAAGACTATGGCAAAAAGTGAAATGTCGTCCAATAAAAAACAGAAAGAAGCACTTGAAGAAACTGCTCTCTGACATGTCCATTCTTTTCACAAGGTGAAAGCTTCCTCTACATTTCCAGTTTGAAAGTC
>NW_012116644.1:57128-57684 GCF_000951035.1 Colobus angolensis palliatus
GTGAAGGGATATGTAGTGACCCCCGTAGGCTTGTGATGAGTAAGGAACCATTCTATGATGAAACCTGCAGAGAAACATTCTGAGTAACTGCTTTGTGGTGTGTGTATTCATCTCATAGAGTTAAACCTTTCTTTGGATTGAGCAGCTTGGAATCACTGTATTTGTGGCATCTGAGGAAGGGCATTTGGGAACGATCCTTAGATAATGGACAAAGAAATATCCTCAGAAAATATCCAGGAGGAAGCTTTGTGTGAAACTGCTCTGTGTCATCATCATTCCTCTCACTCAGTTAAGCCTCTCTTTTCATTGAGCAGTTTTCTATCCCTGTGTATGTTTAGTGTGTGATGGGATATTCGGGAGCACTTTGAGTCTTATGCTTTAAAAAGAAATATTTTCAGACCGAAACTGGAGAGAAGATTTCCGAGGAACTGCTTTGTGACGTTTGCATTCCACTCACAGTTTTATACCTCTCTTCTCATGCAGCATCGAGTAAACTCTTTTGGAGAAACACGTAACAAGTGATACTCAAGAGCATGTTGATGCCAATGGTGAGAAG
>NW_012116644.1:63259-64909 GCF_000951035.1 Colobus angolensis palliatus
AAGATTTCTGTGAAACTGCTTTTTGTTAGATATATATATTCATCTGGCACAGTTAAAACTCTTCTTATATTATGCAGTTTGGAAACTCCGTCATGCACAGATTCACGAAGAGACACTCTGGAGGACATTCAGGCCTATGGAGAAAGAGGAGATATCTTCACATAAAAACTGGAGAGTAGCTTTCTGAAAAACTATTTTGTGATGTATGCACACCACTCAGAGAGTTATACCACTTTTCTCTCAAGGCAGAGTTTGAACACTGTTCCTGTGGAACCGAAAAAGTGATATTTCGGAGCGCAGTGTGGACTGTGGTGAATAGTGAAATATACTGAAATAGTGAAATAAAATCGGGGAAGAAGTGTTCCAAAAATCTGCTCTTTGATATGTTCATTCATTTCGCAGAGTTAATGCTTACTCTGTGTTGCCCAGTTTCAAAACTGTGTTTGAACAATCTGTGAATGGATATTTAGTGATGCGCGGAGGCTTGTGGTGAGCAAGGAAACGTCTTCCGATGAAACTGGCAGAGAAACTTTCTGAGCAACTGCTTTGCGATGTGTGTATTCTTCTCCTATAGTTAAACCATTATTTGGATTGAGCAGCTTGAAATCACTGTTTTTATGGAATATGAGGAAGGACATTTGGGAACGATAGTTAGAACATTGAGAAAGAAATATCCTCAGGTAAAATCCAGAAGGAAGCTTTCTGTGAAACTGCACTGTGTCGTGTTAATTTCTCTCGCTCAGTTAAGCCTCTCTTTTTATTGAGCAGTTTTCTAACCCTGTGTACGTTTAGCGTGTGATGGGATATTTGGGAGCACTTTGAGACTTACGGTGGAAAAGAAAACATGTTCTGACCGAAACTGGAGAGAAGCTTTCAGTGGAATTGCTTTGTGACTTGTGGATTCCACTCACAGTGGTATACCTCTCTTCTCATACAGCGGCGGGGAAACCCTTTTGGAGAAACAGGTACCAAGGAATATTCGGATGCACGTTGCTGCCGATGGTGAAAAGGGATATAGCCTCAGTCAAAAACTGCAAAGAAGCCTTCTAGGAAACTGCTCCACAATATATGTAATCATCTCACATTGATAAACTTTTCTTTATATTATGCAGCTTGGAAACTGTCATGGAGGGATCCATGAAGGGACATTCGTGAGCACATTCAGGACTATGTTGAAAAAGGAAATATCTTCAGATAAAAACTGGAAAGAAGCTTTCTGCGAATCTGCTTTTTGCTATGTTTATTCATCTCAATAGATGAAGCTTTCTTTATATTATGCAGCTTAGAAAATCCCTCGTGGATGGATCCGTGAAGGGATATTTGGGATCACATTCGGGCCTATGGTGAAATAGGGAATATAGTCAGATAAAAACTGGAGAGAAGCTTTCTGAGAAACTACTTGGTGATGTGTGCATTCCACTCAGGGCGTTACAACTTTATTCTCAATAGGCACAGTATAAACACTGTTCCTGTAAAAGCAAAAGAGTGATATTCAGAGCACATTGCAGACTATGGCAAAAAGTGAAATATTGTCCAAGAAAAAACAGAAAGAAGCACTCGAAGAAACTGCTCTCTGACATGTCCATTCTTTCCACAGGGTTAAAGCTTACTCTACATTTCCCAGTTTGAAAGTCTGTCTTTGAGGGTCCT
>NW_012116644.1:73195-74689 GCF_000951035.1 Colobus angolensis palliatus
AGAAAGGAAACTTCCTCAGATAGAACCTGGAGAGAAGCTTTCTAAGGAGCTGCTTTGTGACGTGTGCATTCCACTCTTAGAAATATACCTTTCTTCTCCTAGAGGATTCCGGAATCCCTTTTGGAGAATAAGCTACCAAGAGACATTCGGGAGTATAGGAACCCCTATGGGGAAAAAGGAAATATGCTCAGACAAAAACCGGAAAGAAGATTTCTTTGAAACTGCTTTGTGTTACATATATTTTTTCATCGCTCAGAGTTAAAACTTTTCTCTATTACGGAATTTGGAAAGTCCGTCATGCACGGATCCATGAAAGGACATTCGGGAGCACATTCAGGCCTACGGTGAAAGAGGAGATACCTTCAGATGAAAACTGGTTAGAAGATTTCTCAGAAACAACTTTGTGATGTATGCATTCCACTCAGGGAGTTATACCTCTTTTCTCAGAAGACAGCGTTTGAACACTGTTCCTGTGAAACCAAAAATGTGATATTTCAGAGTGCATTTAGGACTATGACGAATAGAGAAGTATACTGAAATAAAATCGGGGAAGAAGCGTTCCAAGAATCTACTCTCTAATATGTGCATTCACTTCACAGAGTTAATGCTTACTATGTGTTGCCCAGTTTGGAAACACTGTCTTTGAAGAATCTGTGAAGGGATATTTAGTGACGCCCGGAGGCTTGTGGTGAGCAAGGAAACATCTTCCGGTGAACCCTGAAGAGAAACATTCTCCGCAACTGCTTTGCGATATGTGTATTCGTCTCATAGAATTAATCCATTCTTTTGACTGAGCAGCTTGAAATCACTGTTTTTGTGGAATCTGAGGAAGGACATTTGGGAACGATCCATACAACATGGAGAAAGAACTAAACTCTGGTAAAGTACAGAAGGAAGTTTTCTCTGAAACTGCTCTGTGTCATCTTAATTCCTCTCCCTCAGTTAAGCCTCTCTTTTCATTGAGCAGTTTTCTAACCCTGTGTATGTTTATCATGTGATGGGATATTCAGAGCACTTTGAGCCTTACGGTGAAAAAGGAAAAATGTTCTGCTGGAAACTGCAGAGAAGCTTTCCAAGGAACTGCTTTGTGAGGTGTGTATTTCACTCACAGTGTTATACCTTTCTTCTCATACAGCGTCGGGGAAACTCTTTTGGAGAAACAGGTACGAAGTGATATTCGGGAGCATGTTGTTGCTGATGCGTTTGAACACTGTTCCTGTGAACCGGAAAAAGTGACATTTCGGAGCACATCGAAGACTATGGCGAATAGTGAAGTATAGTGAAATAAAATTGAGGAAGAAGCGTTCCAAAAATCTGCTCTCTGCTATGTGCATTCACTTCACAGACTTAATGGTTACTCTATGATGCCCAGTTTGAAAAATGTGTGTATGAAGAATCTGTGAAGGGATATTTAGTGATGCCCAGAGGCTTGTGGTAGGCAAGGAAACGTCTTCCTATGAAACGTGCAGGGGAACTTTCTTAGCAACTGCTTTG
>NW_012116644.1:76099-77547 GCF_000951035.1 Colobus angolensis palliatus
CCTGTAGTCCCAGCTACTCGGGAGGCTGAGGTAGGAGAATGGCATAAACCTGAGAGGCAGAGCTTGCAATGACCTGAGATCCGGCCACTGCACTCCAGCCTGGGCGACAGAGTGAGACTCCATGTCAAAGAAAAAAAAGAAAGAATACGGAGAAAGAAATATCCTCAGGTAAAATCCAGAAGAAAGCTTTCTGTGAAATTGCTCTGTGTTGTCTTCATTCTTCTCACTCAGTTTAGCCTCTCTTTTCATTGAGCAGTTTTCTAACCCAGTGTAGGTTTAGCGTGTGATGGGATATTTGGGAGAACTTTGAGGCTTGCGGTATAAAAGGAAATAAGTTCAGACCGAAACTGGAGAGAAGCTTACCGAGGAACTGCTTTGTGACGTATGCATTCCACTCACATTGATACACCTCTCTTCTCACACATCGTCGGGGAATCTCTTGGTGAAACAGGTACCAAGGGATATTCGGGAGCACGTTGTTGCTGATGGTGAAAAGGGGAATAGCCTCAGACAAAAACTGGAAAGAAGATTTCTAGGAAACTACTCTGTGACATGTGTAATGATGTCACATAGCTAAAGCTTTCTTTACATTATGCAGCTTGGAAACTGTCATGGACGAATCCACGAAGGGACCTTTGGGAGCACATTTAGGACTATGGTGAAAAAGGAAATATCTTCAGATAAAACTTGAAAAAAGCTTTCTGTGAATCTGTTTTTGGCTACGTTTATTCATCTCACATATATGAAGCTTTCTTTACCTTACGCAACTTGGAAACTCCCTCGTGGATGGATCTGCGAAGGGATATTTGGGATCATATTCGGGTCTATGGTGAAATAGGAAATTTAGACAGGTAAAAACTGGTGAGAGGTTTTCTGAGAAACTGCTTGCTGTTGTCAGCATTCCACTCTGAGAGTTACAACTTTTTTCTCATTAGGAACAGCTTGAACACTGTTCCTGCAAAACCAATAGAGTGATATTTGGAGCAAATTGAAGACTATGGCAAAAAGTGAAATGTCATCCAATAAACAACAAAAAGAAGCACTTGAAGAAACTGCTCTCTGACATGTCCACTCTTTCACAGGGTTATAGCTTACTCTACGTTTCTAAGTTTGAAAGTCGGCCTTCGAGGGTTCTGGAAGGGATAGTAAGAGCAACCGTAGGCCTGTGTCGAACAAATTAATGTCTTCCATCGAAAATTGGAGAGAATATTTCTGTGCAACTCTCTTAAGATGTTTGTGTTCATCACATAGAGAAAAATCATTCTTTGGATTGAGCAGTTGAAAATCACTGTTTCTGTGGAATCTGAGAAAGGACATTTGGAAATGCTCTTTAGAAAACCCTGAAAAATACAAAGGACGCAAACTCATCCTTTTTTATGGCTGCATAGTATTCCATGGTGTATATGTGCCACATTTTCTTAATCCAGTCTGTCACAGATGGACATTTG
>NW_012116644.1:77597-79882 GCF_000951035.1 Colobus angolensis palliatus
CGGAGAAAGAAATATCCTCAGGTAAAATCCAGAAGAAAGCTTTCTGTGAAATTGCTCTGTGTTGTCTTCATTCTTCTCACTCAGTTTAGCCTCTCTTTTCATTGAGCAGTTTTCTAACCCAGTGTATGTTTAGCGTGTGATGGGATATTTGGGAGAACTTTGAGGCTTGCGGTGTAAAAGGAAATAAGTTCAGACTGAAACTGGACAGAAGATTTCCGAGGAACTGCTTTGTGACGTGTGCATTCCACTCACAGTGATACACCTCTCTTCTCACACATCGTCAGGGAATCTCTTGGTGAAACAGGTACCAAGGGATATTCGGGAGCATGTTGTTGCTGATGGTGAAAAGGGGAATAGCCTCAGACAAAAACTGGAAAGAAGATTTCTAGGAAACTACTCTGTGATATGTGTAATCATGTCACATAGCTAAAGCTTTCTTTACATTATGCAGCTTGGAAACTGTCATGGACAAATCCACGAAGGGACCTTCGGGAGCACATTTAGGACTATGGTGAAAAAGGAAATATCTTCAGATAAAACTTGAAAAAAAGCTTTCTGTGAATCTGCTTTTGGCTATGTTTATTCATCTCACATATATGAAGCTTCCTTTACCTTATGCAACTTGGAAACTCCCTCTTGGATGGATCTGCGAAGGGATATTTGGGATCATATTCGGGTCTCTGGTGAAATAGGAAATTTAGAAAGGTAAAAATTGGTGAGAGGCTTTCTGACAAACTGCTTGCTGTTGTGAGCATTCCACTCTGAGAGTTATAACTTTTTTCTCATAAGGAACAGCTTGAACACTGTTCCTGCAAAGCCAATAGAGTGATATTTGGAGCACATTGAAGACTATGGGAAAAAATGAAATGTCATCCAATAAACAACAAAAAGAAGCACTTGAAGAAACTGCTCTCTGACATGTCCACTCTTTTCACAGGGTTATAGCTTACTCTACGTTTCTAAGTTTGAAAGTCGGCCTTCGAGGGTTCTGGAAGGGATAGTAATAGCAACCGTAGGCCTGTGTTGAACAAATTAATGTCTTCCATCGAAAATTGGAGAGAATATTTCTGTGCAACTCTCCTAAGATGTTTGTGTTCATCACATAGAGAAAAATCATTCTTTGAATTGAGCAGTTGAAAATCACTGTTTCTGTGGAATCTGAGAAAGGACATTTGGAAATGCTCTTTAGAAAATCCTGAAAAATAAATAACCTCAGAGAGAAACCAGAAGGAAGCTTTTGGTGAAACAGCTCTGTGTCACGTGAATTCCACTCACAGAGCTGAGCTTCTCTTTTCATTTAGCATTATTATAACACTGTTTTTATTTAGTCTGTGAAGGGATATTCTGGAGCAGTTTGAGGGTTACGGTGAGAAAGGAAACGTCTTTAGACATAAACTGGAGAGAAGCTTTCTGAGGAGCTACTTTGTGATGTGTGCCTTCCCCTCACAGAAATACACCTTTCTTCTCATAGAGGATTCCAGAATCCCTTTTGAAGAAAAACTACTAAGAGACAATCGGGAGCATAGGGACAGCTAAGGTGAAAAAGGAAATATCCTCCGACAAATACTGGAAAGAAGATTTCTGTGAAACTGCTTTGTGTTAGATATATTTATTCATCCATCATAGTTAAAACTTTTCTTATATTACGCAGTTTGGAATCTCCTTCATGCACGGATCTGCGAGGGGATATTCAAGAGCACATTCAGGCCTATGGTAAAAGAGGAGATGTCTTCAGACAAAAACTGGATAGAAGCTTTCTGAGAAACTACATTGTGATGTATGCATTCTACTCAGGGAGTTATACCTCCTTTTTCAGAAGACAGTGTTTGAACACTGTTCCTGTGAAACCGAAAATGTGACATTTCAGTGTGCGTTGAGGACTATGACGAGTATTGAAATATACAGAAATAAAATCCATGAAGAAGCGTTCCAAGAATCTGCTCTCGGTATGTGCATTCACTTCACAGAGTTAATGCTTACTCTACGTTGCCCAGTTTCGAAAATATGTCTTTAAAGAATCTGTGAAGGGATATTTAGTGACTCCCAGAGGCTTGTGGTGAGCAAGGTAACGTCTTCCAATGAAACCTGCAGAGACAATTTCTGAAAAACTGCTCTGTGATGTGTGTATTCGTCTCATAGAGTTAAACCATTCTTTGTAATGAGCAGCTCGAAATCACTGTTTTTGTGGAATCTGAGGAAGGACATTTGGGAACGAACCTTAGAATATGGAGAAAGAAATACCCTCAGGTAAAATCCAGAAGGAAACATTCTGTGAAACTGCTCTG
>NW_012116644.1:85617-85882 GCF_000951035.1 Colobus angolensis palliatus
GCATTTACTTCACAGAGTTAATGCTTACTCTATGTTGTCCATTTTCGAACCTCTGTCTTTGAAGTATCTGTGAAGGCATATTTAGTGACTCCTCTGTGTCACGTGAATTCTGCTCACACAGTTAAGCTTCTCTTTGCATTGAGCAGTATCATAACACTGTTTTTGAGCCGTGTAGAAGGGATACTCAGGAGCGCTTTGCGGATTATGGTGAGAAAGAATGTGTGTATTCCTCTCATAGTGTTAAACCATTCTTTGGATTGAGCAG
>NW_012116644.1:86615-106972 GCF_000951035.1 Colobus angolensis palliatus
TATTCTCCTAGGGTGTTTCGGAATCCCTTTTGGACAAAAAGCTACCAAGAGATATTCGGGGGTATAGGGATGGCTATGGTGAAAAAGGAAATATCCTGAGACAAAAACTGGAAAGAAGATTTTTGTGAAACTGCTTTGTGTTAGATATATTTATTCTTTCCACATAGTTAAAACTTTTCTTACATTACACAGCTTGGAAACTCGATCATGCACGATCTGTGAAGGGACATTTGTGAGTACATTCAGGCTTATGGTGAAAGAGGAGGTATCTTCAGATAAAACTGGATAGAAGCTCTCTGAGGAACTACTTTCTGATGTATGCATTCCACTCAGGGAGTTATGCACATTTTCTCACAAGGTAGCGTTTGAACACTGTTGCTGTGAAATCAGAAAAGTGATATTTTGGAGTGCAATGAAAACTATGGCGAATAGTGAAACATACTGAAATGAAATCAAGGAAGAAGCGTTCCAAGAATCTACTGTCTGATATGTGCATTCACTTCACAGAGTTAATGCTTACTCTATGTTGCCCAGTTTTGAATCTCAGTCTTTGAGGTATCTGTGAAGGGATATTTAGTGATGCTCTGAGGCTTGCAGTGAGCAAGGAAACGACTTCCGATGAAACCTGCAGAAAAACGTTCTGAGCAACTGCGTTGCGACGTGTGTATTTCTCTCATAGAGTTAAACCATTCTTTGGATGGAGCAGCTTGAAATCACTGTTTTTGTGGCATCTGAGGAAGGATATTTGGGAATGATTCTTAGAATATGGAGAAAGAAATGGCCTCTGGTAAATGCAGAAGGAAGCTTTCTGTGAAACTGCTCTGTGTCGTCTTAAATCCTCTCGCTCAGTTAAGCCTCTCTTTTCATTGAGCAGTTTTCTAATCGTGTGTATGTTTAGTGTGTGATGGGATATTCGGGAGCACTTTGAGCCTTACAGTGAAAAGGAAATACGTTCAGACTGAAACTAGATAGAAGCTTTTTGAGGAACTGCTTTTTGATGTATGCATTCCACTCAGTGTTATACCTCTATTCTCATACAGCATTGGGGAAACCCTTTTGGAGAAACGAGTACCAAATGATATTCGGGAGCATGTTGATGCTGATGGTGAAAAGGGAAATAGCCTCAGACCTAAACTGAAAAGAAGCTTTCTAGGAAACTACTCTGTAATATGTGTAATCATCTCAAATCGATAAAGTTTTCTTTACATTACAAAGCTTGGAAACTCTCATTGACGGATCTAGAAAGGGTCCTTCGGGAGCACATTCAGGACTACAGTGAAAAAGGAAATGTCTTCAGATAGAAATGGAAAGAAACTTTCTGTGAATCTGCTTTTTGCCATTTTTTTATTCTCAAATAGATGAAGCTTTCTTTACATTATGCAGCTGGGAAAATCCCTCGTGGGTGGATCTGTGAAGGAATGTTTGGGATCACATTCGGGTCTATGGTGAAATAGGAAATATAGTCAGATAAAAAGTGGAGAGAAGCTTTCTGAGAAACTGCTTGGTGATGGGTGCATTCCACTAAGGGAGTTATAACTTTCTTCTCATAAGGCACAGTTTGAAGACTGTTCCTGTTAAACCAAAAGAGTGAGATTTGGAGCACATTGAAGACTATGGCAAAAAGTGAAATGTTGTCCGATAAAAAACAGAAAGAGACACTCGAAGAAAGTGCTCTCTGACATGTGCATTCTTTCATAGGGTTAAAACTTACTCTGCATTTCCTAGTTTGGAAGGTGGTCTTTGAGGTTTCTGCAAAGGGATAGTAAGTGACAAATGGAGGGCTGTGTCAAGCAAGAAAATGTCTTCCATCAAAAACTGGAGAGAAGATTTTGCGCAACCCTTTTGTGATGTTTTTGTTCATCTCACAGAGTTAAATCATTCCTTGGATTGAGCAGTTTGAAATCACTGTTTCTGTGGAATTTGAGAAAGGACATTTGGAAACGCTCTTTAGAATATCCTGAAAAAGAAATAACCTCAGAGAGAAAACAGAAGGAAGCTTTCTGTGGAACTACTCTGTGTCACTTGAATTCCGCTCACACAGTTAAGTTTCTCTTTTCATTGTGCAGTATCAAAACACTGTTCTTGTTTAGTCTGAGGAGGGATATTCAGGAGTGCTTTGAGACTCACAGCGAGAAAAGAAACGTCTTCAGAATTAAACTGTAGTGAAGCTCTCTGAGGAGCTGCTTTGTGACGTGTGCATTCCACTCACAGAAATATACCTTTCTCCTCCTGGAGGATTCCGGAAGCCCTTTTGGAGAAAAAGCTACCAAGAGACATTCGGGCATATAGGGACAACTATGGTGAAATAGGAAATATCCTGAGACAAAAACTGGAAAGTAGATTTCTGTGAAACTGCTTTTGGTTAGATATATATATACAACTCACACAGTTAAAACCTTCCTTATATTATGCAGTTTGGAAACTCCGTCATGCAGGGATTCGCAAAGGGACATTCTGGAGCACATTCAGGCCTACGGAGAAAGAGGAGATATATTCAGATAAAAATTGGATAGAAGCTTTCTGTGAAACTATTTTGTGATGTATGCATACAACTCAGGGAGTTATACAGCTTTTCTCCCAAGGCAGTGTTTAAATATTGTTCCTGATAAACTGAAAAAGTGATATTTCAGAGCGCAGTGTGGACTATGGCGAATAGTGAAATACACTGAAATAAAATCGGGTAAGAAGCTTTCCAAAAATCTGCTCTTTGAAATGTGCATTCACTTCAGAGAGTTCATGCTTACTCTATGTTGCCCAGTTTCGATACTCTGTCTTTGAAGAATCTGTGAAGGGATATTTAGTGACACCTGGAGGCTTGTGATGAGCAAGGAAACGTTCTCCGATGAAACCTGCAGAGAAACATTCTGAGCAACTGCTTTGCAAAATGTGTATTCGTCTCATAGAGTTAAACCTTTCTTTTGATTGAGCAGCTTGAAATCACTGTTTTTGTGGCATCTGAGGAAGGACATGTGGGAACGATCCATAGATTATAGCGAAAGAAATGTCCTCAGGAAATATCCAGAAGGAAGCTTTCTGTGAAACTGCCCTGTGCCATCTTAATTTCTCTCGCTCAGTTAAGCCTCCCTTTTCATTGAGCAGTTTTCTAACCCTGTGTATGTTTAGCGTGTGATGGGATATTCTGGAGCACTTTGAGGCTTACGGTTAAAAAAGAAACATGTTCAGACCGAAACTGGAGAGAATTTTTCCCAGGAAGTGCTTCGTGATGTGTGCATTCGACTCACAGTGTTATAAATCTCTTCTCATACAGCGTTGGGGAAACCCTTTTGGACAAACAGGGTACCAAATAATACTCAAGGGCCTGTTGATGCCGATGGTGAGAAGCGAAATAGCCTCATATAAAAACTGGAAGAAAGCATTCTAGGAAACTACTCTGTGATATGTGCAATCATCTCACATAGATAAAGTATTCTTTACATTATGCAGCTTGGAAACTGTCATGGACGGATTCACGAAAGGAACTTTGTGAGCACATTCAGGACTATGGTGAAAACGGAAATATCTCCAGATGAAAATTGGAAAGAAGCATTCTGTGAATCTGTTTTTGTTATATTTATTCATCTCACATAGATGAAGCTTTTTTTACATTACACAACTTGGAAACTCCCTCGTGAATGGATCCGCGAAGGGATACTTGGGATCACATTTGGGCCTATGGTGAAATAGAAAATATAGCCACATAAAAACTGGAGAGAAGCTTACTGAGAAACTGCTTGGCGATGTTAGCATTCCACTCAGTGGGTTAAAACTTTCTTCTCATAAGGCACAGTTTGAACACTCTTCCTGTAAACCTAAAGAGTGATATTCGGAGCACATTGAAGACTATGGCAAAAAGTGAATTGTCGTCCAATAAAAAACAGAAAGAAGCACTCGAGGAAACTGCTCTTTGACATTTCCATTCTTTTCACAGGATTAAAGCTGACTCTACATTTACGAGTTTGAAAGTCGTTCTTTGACGGTTCTGTGAAGGGATAGTAAGTGGCAACCAGAGGCCTGTGTCGAGCTGGGAAATGTCTTCCATCGAAAATTGGAGAGAAGCTTCCTCCGCAACACTTTTGCAATGTTTGTGTTCATCTCATAGAGTTAAATCATTTTTTGCATTGGGCAAATTGAAATCACTGTTTCTGTGGAATCTGAGAAAGGACATTTTGAAACACTCTTTATAATATCCTGAAAAAGAAATAACTTCAGATAGAAACCAGAAGGAAGCTTTCCGGTTTCAGAATTCAGAAATTCAGAAGGAATTTCTCTCAGACAGTTAAACTTCTCTTTCAGTGAGCAGTATCATAACACTGTTTTTGTTTAGTCTGAGAAGGGATAGTCAGGAGCGCTTTGTGACTTGCGATGAGAAAGGGAACGTCTTCAGATAGAAACTGGAGAGAAGCTTTCTCAGGAGCTGCTTTGTGACATCTGCATTCCACTCCCAGAAATATACCTTTCTTTTCCTAGAGGATTCTGGAATCCCTTATGGAGAAAGAACTACCAAGGGACATTTGGGAGTATAGGGATGGCTATGGTGAAAAAGGAAATATCCTTAGACAGAAACCATAAAGAAAATTTCTGTGAAACTGCTTTGTGTTAGATATATATATTCTTCTCACAAAGTTAAAACTATTCTTATATTTACTCAGTTTGGAAATTCTGTCATGCACGAATCACCAATGGGATTCACGGATCCACAAAGGGATATTCGGCAGCACATTCAGGAATATGGTGAAAGAGGAGATATCTTCAGATAAACCTAGATAGAAGTTTTCTGATAAACTACTTTGTGATGTATGCATTCCACTCAGGGACGTATACTTCTTTCTTAACAAGGCAGCGTTTGAAGAGTTTTCCTGTGAAACCGAGAAAGTGATATTTCAGAGCTCATTGAGGACTTCGGCGAATAGTGAAAATACTGAAATAAAATCGAGGAAGAAGCGTTCCAAGAATCTGCTCTCTGATATGTACATTCATTTCACAGAGTTAATACTTACTCTATGTTGCCCAGTGTTGAAACTCTGTCTTTCAAGAATCTGTGAAGGGATATTTTGTGACGCCCAGAGGCTTGTCGTGTGTGAGGAAACTTCTTCCGATTAAACTTGCAGAGAAACTTTCTGAGCAACTGTTTTGTGATGTATTGGTCTCATTTAGGTATACCAATCTTTGTATTGAGCAACTTGAAATCACTTTATTTGGCAACTGAGGAAGAACATTTGGGAATGATCCTAAGATTATGGAGAAAGAAATATCTTCAGGAAAAATCCAATACCAAGCTTTCTGTGAAACTGATCTGTGTCGTCTAAATTCCTCTTGCTCAGATAAGCCTCTCATTTCATGGAGAGGTTTTCTAACCCTGTGTTTGTTTAACGTGTGATGGGATATTCGGGAGCACTTTCAGGCTTATGGTGAGAAAGGAAATATGTTCAGACCAAAACTGGAGAGAAGCTTTTCGAGGAACTGGTTCATGACGTGTGCATTCCACTCACAGTCTTCTACCTCTCTTCTCACACAGCGTTGGGAAATCCTTTTGGAGAAACAGGTACCAAGTGATATTCAGGAGCATGTTGATGCTGATGGTGAAAAGGGAAATAGCCTCAGACAAAAACTGGAGAGAAGCTTTCTAGGAAACCACTCTGTGATATGTGTAATCATCTCACATAAATAAAGTTTCTTTACATTATGCTGCTTGGAAACTGTCATGGATTGATCCATGAAGGGACCTTCAGGTGCACATTCAGGACTATGGTGAAAAAGGAAATATCATCATATAAAAACCTGAAAGAAGCTTTCTGTCAATCTGCTTTTTGCTATGTTTATTCATCTTGCATAGATGAAGCTTTCTTTTCCTCAAGCAGCTTGGAAACTCCCTCGTGGATGGAGCCACAAACTGACATTTGGGATTACATTAGGGCCTATGGTGAAATGGAAAATATAGTCAGATAAAAACTGGAGAGAAGTTTTCTGATAAACTGCTTGGCGATGTGAGCATTCCACTCACGGAGTTATAATTTCTTGTCATAAGGCACAGTTTGAACACTGTTCCTGTAAAACTAAAAGAGTGATATTCGGAGTACATTGAAGACTATCACAAAAAGTGAAATGTCCAAAAAAAAAAAACAGAAAGAAGCACTCGAAGAAATTGCGATCTGACAAGTCCATTCTTTTCACAGAGTTAAAGCTTACTCTACATTTCCCAGTTTGAAAGTCAGTCTTCGAGGGTTCTGCAAAGGGATAATAAGTGGCAACTGGAGGCCTGTGTCGAGCAAGGAAATGTCTCTCATCGAAAATTGGAGGGAAGCTTTCTGCGCAACTGTTTGGTGATATTTGCATTCATCTCATATAGTTAAATCATTTTTTGAATGGAGCAGTTTGAAATCACTGTTTCTGTGGAATATGAGAAAGGACATTTGGAAATGCTCCTTAGAATATTGTGAAGAGGAAATAATCTCAGGGAGAAACCAGAAGGAAACGTTCTGTGAAACTGCTCTGTGTCACGTGAATTCTGCTTACACAGTTAAGCTTCTCTTTTCATTGAGCTGTATCATAACACTGTTTTTGATTAGTCTGCGAAGTGATATTCTGGAGTGCTTTGAGGTTTACGGCTGAGAAAGGAAACGCTTCAGATAGAAACTGGAAAGAAGCTTTCTGAGGAGCTGCTTTGAACGTGTGCATTCCACTCACAGAAATATACCTTTCTTCTCACAGATGATTCCGGAATCCCATTTGGAGGAAAAGCTACCAAGAGACATTAGGGAGTATAGGGACGGCTATGGTGAAAAAGAAAATATCCTCAGACAAAAACTGGAAAGAAGATTTATGTGAAACTGCTTTCTGTTAGATATACTTAGTCTTCTCGCATAGTTAAAACTTTTCTTATATTATGCAGTTTGGAAAGTCCGTCATGCACGGATACGTGAAGGGAGATTCGGGAGCACATTCAGGCCTCCGGTGAAAGAGGAGATATCTTCAGATAAAAACTCGATAGAAGCTTTCTGAGAAACTACTTTGTGATGTATGCCTTCCACTCAGGTAGTTATACCTCCTTTCTCACAAGGCAGTGTTTGAACATTTTTCCTGTGAGACTGAAAAGGTGATATTTCAGTGTGCATTGTGGACTATGACGAATAGTGAAATATACTGACATAAAATTGAGGAAGAAATGTTCCAAGAATCTGCTCTCTGATATGTGCATTCACTTCACAGAGTTATTGCTTACTCTGTTTTGCCCAGTTTCAAAACTCGGAGGCTGGTGATGTGCATGGAAACGTTCTCCGATGAAACCTGCACAGAAATTTTTTGAGGCTTGTGATGAGCAAGGAAATGTTCTCCATTGAAACCTGCACAGAAATTTTTTGAGAAACTGCTTTGTGATATGTGTATTCGTCTCATAGAGTTAAACCTTTCTTTGGATTGCTGAAGCTTGAAATCACTGTGTTGGTGGAATCCGAGGAAGGACAGTTGGGAATGATCCTTAGATTATGGAGAAAGAAATATCCTCAGGAAATATCCAGAAGGAATCTTTCTGTGAAACTGCTCTCTGTCGTCTTAATTCCTCTCGCTCAGTTAAGCCTCTTTTCATTGAACAGTTTTCTAACCCTGTTTATGTTTAGCGTCTGATGGGATATTCAGGAGCACTTTGAGGACCATGGTTAAAAGAAATATTTTCAGACCGAAACTGGAGAGAAGCTTTCCGAGGAACTCCTTTGTGATGTGTGCATTCCGCTCGCAGTGTTATACCTCTCTTCTGATACAGCGTCAGGGAAACCCTTTTGGAGAAACAGGTACCAAGTGATATTCAAGAGCATGTTGATGCTGATGGTGAAAAGGGAAATTGCCGCAGATTAAAACTGGATAAATGCTTTCTAGGAAACTACTCTGTGATATGTGTAATCATCTCACGTAGATAAAGCTTTCTTTACAGTATGAAGCTTGGAAACTGTCATGGACGGATCCACGAAATGACCTCCAGGAGCACATTCAGGACTATGGTGAAAAAGGAAATGTCTCCAGGTAAAAATTGTAAAGAAGCAATCTCTGTATGTGCTTTTCATTATGTTTATTTATCTCACATAGATGAAGCTTTTTTTAATTACTCAGCTTGGAACCTCCCTCATGGATGGATCCGCGAAGGGATATTTGGGATCACATTCGGGCGTATGGTGAAATAGAAAATATAGTCATATAAAAACTGGAAAGAAGCTTCCTGAGAAACTGCTTGGCGATGTGTGCATTCCACTCAGGGAGTCATAACTTTCTTCTCATAAGGCACAGTTTGAACACTGTTCCTGTAAAACCAGAAGAGTGATATTCGGAGCACATTGAAGACTATGGCAAAAAGTGAAATATCGTCCAATAAAAAACAGAAAGAAGCACTCGAAGAAACTGCTCTCTGACATATCCATTACTTTCACAGGGTTAAAGCTTACTCTACATTTCCCAGTTTGAAAGTCCGACTTTGAGGGTTCTGCGAAGGGGTAGTAAGTGGCAACCTGAGGCCTGTTTCAAGCAAGGAAACGTCTTCCATCGAAAATTGGAGAGAAACGTTCTGCAAAACTATTTTGTGATGTTTGTATTCATATCATAGAGTTAAATCATTCCTTGGATTGAGCAGTTTGAAATCATTGTTTCTGCGGAATCTGAGAATGAACATTTGGAAACACTCTTTAGAATATCCTGAAAAAAAATTAATAACCTCAGAGAGAAACCAGAAGGAAGCTTTCTGTGAAACTTCTCTGTGTCAAGTGAATTCTGCTCAATAGTTAAGCTTCTCTTTTCATTGAGCAGTATCATAAAACTGTTTTTCTTTAGTCTGCAAAGGGATAATCTGTAATGATTTGAGATTTGCGGTGAGAAAGGAAACGTCTTCAGATAGAAACTGAAGAGAAGCTTTCCGAGGAGATGCTTCATGACATCTGCATTCCACTCCCAGAAATATACCTTTCCTCTCCTGGAGGATTCCGGAATCCCTTTTGGGAAAAGAGCTGCCAAGAGACATTCGGAAGTATAGGGACGCCTATGGTGAAAAAGGAAATATCCTCAGACATAAACTGTAAAGAAGATTTCTGTGAAACTGCTTTGTGTTAGATATATTTATTCTTCTCACATAGTTAAAACTTTTCTTATATTACACAGTTTGGAAACTCCGTCATGCACGGATCCACGAAGGGACATTCGGGAGCATATTGAGACCTACTCTGAAAGAGGAGATAACTTCTGATAAAAACTGGATAGAAGTTTTCTGATAAGCTACTTTGTGATATATGCATTCCATTCAGGGAGTTATACGTCTTTTCTCACAAGGCAGTGTTTGAACACTGTTCCATTGAAACCAAATATGTGATATTTTGAAGCGCATTGAGGACTATTGCGAATAGTGAAAATACTGAAATAAAATCGAGGAAGAAGTGTTCCAAGAATCTGCTGTCTCATATGTGCATTCAGTTCACAGAGTTAATGCTTACTCTATGTTGCCCAGTTTGGAAACTCTGTCTTTGAAGAATCTGTGAAGGGATATTTAGTGCTGCCCGGAGGCTTGCGGTGAGCAAGGAAACATCTTCCGATGAAACCTGCAGAGAAACTTTCTGAACAACTGCTTTGTGATGTGTGTATTCATCTAATAGAGTTAAACCATTCTTTGGGTTGAGCAGCTTGAAATCACTGCTTATTTGGCATCTGAGGAAGGACATTTTGGAACGATTCTTAGAATACGGAGAAAGAAATATCCTCAGGTAAAATCCAGAAGGAAGCTTTCTGCAAAACTGCCCAGTGTCATCTTAATTCTTCTCGCTCAGTTTAGCCTCTCTTTTCATCGAGTAATTTTCTAACCCTGTGTAAGTTTAGCGTGTGATGGAATATTCGGGAGCACTTTGAGGCTTACGGTTAGAAAGGAAATATGTTCAGAACGAAAATGGAGAGAAGCTTTCCTAGGAACTGTTGTGTGACGTGTGCATTCCACTTCCAGTGTTATACCTCTCATCTCATACAGCATCAGGGAAACCCTTTTGGAGAAAGAGATACCAAGTGATACACAGGAGCATGTTGATGCTGATGGTGAAAAGGGAAATAGCCTCTGACCAAAACTGGAAAGAAGCTTTGTAGGAAACTACAGCACATTCAAGACTATGGTGATAAAGGAAATATCTTCAGATAAAAACTGGAAAGAAGCTTTCTGTGAATCTGCTTTTTGCTATGTTTATTCATCTCACAGATGAATCTTTCTATACATTATGCAACTTGGAAACTCCCTTGTGGATATATACACGAGGGATATTTAGGATCACATTCGGGCCTATGGTGAAATAGGATATATAGTCAGATAAAAACTGGAGAGAAGCTTTCTGACAAACCGCTTGGTGTTGTGAGCATTCCACTCAGGGAGTTACAAATATTTTCTCAGAAGGCACAGCTTGAACACTGTTCCTGTAAAACCAAAAGAGGGATATTCGGAGCACATTGAAGACTATGGCAAAAAGTGAAATATCGTACAATAAAAAGCAGAAAGAAGCACTGAAAGAACCTGCTCTCTGACATGTCCATTCTTTTCACAGGGTTTAACCTGACTCTACATTTCCCAGTTTGAAAGTCAGTATTTTAGGGTTCTGCAAAGGAATAGTAGGTGACAACTAGAGGCCTGTATCGAGCAAGGAAATATCTTCCATCGAAAACTGGAGAGAAGATTGTTGCACAACACTTTTGTGATGTTTGTATTCAACTCATAGAGATAAATCATTCTTTGGATTGAGCAGTTTGAAATCATTGTTTCTGTGGAATCTGAGAAAGGACATTTGGAAATGCTCTTTAGAATACCCTGAAAAGAAATAACCTCAGAGAGAAACCAGAAGGAAACTTTCCATGAAATGGCTCTGTGTCATGTGAATTCCACGCACAGAGGTAAGCTTCTCTTTTCATTCAGCATTATCATAACACTCTATTTGTTTACTCTGAGAAAGGATACACAGGAGGGCTTTCAGACTCATGGTGAGAAAGGAAACTTCCTCAGATAGAAACTGAAGAGAAGCTTTCGAGGAGCTGCTTTGTGACTTGTGCATTCCACTCGTAGAAATACACCTTTCTTCTCATAGAGCATTCCGGAATCCCTTTTGGAAAATATGCTACCAAGAGACATTCGGGAGTATAGGGACGGCTATGGTGAAAAAGAATATATCCGCAGACAAAAACTGGAAAGAATATTTCTATGAAACTGCTTTGTGTTAGATATAGGTTTTCATCGTGCAGAGTTAAAACTTTTCGTATATTACACAGTTTGCAAAGTCCCTCATGTATGGATCTGCGAAGGGACATTTGGCAGCACATTGAAACCTATGGTGAAAGAGGAGATATCTTCAGATAAAAACTGGATAGAAGCTTTCTGAGGAAATAATTCGTGATGTATGCATTGCACTCAGTGAGTTATACCTCTTTTCTCACAAGGCAGCATTTTTAACACTGTTTCTGTGAAACCCAAAACTGATATTTCAGAGTGCATTGAGGACTATGGAAAAGAGTGAAATATACTGAAATAAAATCGAGGAAGATGCATTCCAAGAAGCTGCTCTTTGATATGTGCATTCACTTCACAGAGTTAATGCTTCCTGTATGTTGCCCAGTTTCGAAACTCTGTGGTTGAAGAATCTGTGAGGAGATATTTACTGACGCCCGGAGGCTTGCGGTGACCAAGGAAACGTCTTCCGATGAAACCTGCAGAGAAACATTCTGAGCAACTGCTTTGCGATGTGTGTATTCATCTCACAGAGTTAAACCATTCTTTGGATTGAGCAGCTTGAAATCACTGTTGTTGTGGTATCTGAGGAAGGACATTTGGGAATGATACTTAGAATATGGAGAAAGAAATATCCTCAGGTAAAATCCAGAAGGAAGCTTTCTGTGAAACTGCTCTGTGTCATCTTCATTCTTCTCACTCAGTTTAGCCTCTCTTTTCATTGAGCCGTTTTCTATCCCTTTGGATGTTTAGTGTGTGATGGGATATTAGGGAGCACTTTGAGGCTTGTGATGTAAAGGGAACTAAGTTCAGACAGAAACTGGGGAGAAGCTTTCCGAGAAACTGCTTTGTGACCTGTGCATTCCACTCACAGTGTTATAACTCTCTGCTCTTACAGCATCGGGGAAAACCTTTTGGAGAAACAGGTACCAAGTGATATTCAGGAGCATGTTGATGCCAATGGTGAAAAGAGAAATAATCTCAGACCAAAACTGGAAAGACGCTTTCTAGGAAACTACTCTTTATGATGTGCAATCATCTCACGTACATAAACCTTTCCTTCCATTATGCAGCTTGGAAACTATCATGGATGGATACACGAAGGGGCCTTCGGAGCACATTGAGAACTATGGTGGCAAAGGAAATATCTTCAGATAAAAACTGCAAAGAAGCTTTCTGTGAATCTATATTTTGCTATGTTTATTCATCTCACATAGAGGATGCTCTCTTTACATTACGTAGCTTGGAAACTCCCTTCTGAATGGATCTGCAAAGGTATGTTTGGGATCACTTTTGGGCCTATGGTGAAATAGGAAATACAGTCAGATAAAAACGGGAGAGAAGCATTCTGAGAAACTCCTTGGTGATGTGAGCATTCCACCCAGGGAGTTATAACTTTCTTCTCATAAGGCACAGGTTGAATACCATTCCTGCAAAACCAAAAGAGTGATATTCGGAGCACATTGAAGACTATGGCAAAAAGTGACATACCGTCCACTAAAAAACAGAAAGAAGCACTCGAAGAAACTGTTCTCTGACATGCAAATTCTTTCCACAGAGTTAAAGCTTCCTCTACATCCCAGTTTGAAAGTCATTCTTTGAGGGTTCTGCAAAGGGATAGTATGTGCAACTGGAGGCCTGTGTCGAGCTAGGAAATATCTTCAATCGAAAAGTGGAGAGTAGCTTTCTGCAAAACACTTTTCTGATGTTTGTAGTCATCTCATAGAGTTAAATCATTATTTGGATTGAGCAGTTTGAAATCACTGTTTCTGTGGAATCTGAGAAAGGACATTTGAAAACGCTCTTTAAAACATCCTTAAAAAGAAATAATCTCAAAAATAAACAAGAAGGAAGATATTTGTGAAAAAGCTCTGTGTCACATGAATTCCGCTCACACAGTTAAGCTTCACTTTTCATAGAGTGGAATCCTAACACTGTTTTTGTTTATTTTGAGAAGGGATTTTCAGGAGGATTTTGATGCTCACAGTGAGAAAGGAAACCTTTTCAGATAGAAACTGGAGATAAAATTTCTGAGGAGCTGTTTTGTGATGTGTGCATTCCACTCACAGAAATATACCTTTCTTCTGCTAGAGGATTCCAGAATCCCTTGTGGAGAAAAAGCTAGCAAGAGACATTCGGGAGTATAGACATGCATATGGTGAAAAAGGAAACATCCTCAGACAAACACTGAAAAGAAGATTTCTGTGAAAATGCTTTGTGTTAGATATATTTATTCAATTCATATAGTTAAAATGCTGCCTATATTATACAATATGGAAACTCCGTCATGCACGCATCTGTGAATGAACACTCGGGACCATGTTCAGGCCTACGGTGAAAGAGGAGATATTTTCAGATAAAAACTGGATAGAAGCTTTCTGAGAAACTACTCTGTGATGTATGCATTCCACTCAGGGAATTGTACCTTTTTCCAAAAAAGGCAGTGTTTGAACACTGTTCCTGTGAAACCGAAAATGTGATATTTCGGAGCGCATTGAGGACTATGGCAAATAGTGAAATATACTGAAATAAAACCGAGGAAGAATCGTTCCAAGAATATGCTCCCTGATATGCGCATTTACTTCACAGAGTTATTTCTTACTCTATGCTGTCCAGTTTCAAAACTCTGTCTTTGAAGAATCTGTGAAGGGATATTTAGTGATGCCCGGATGCTTGTGGTGAGCAAGGAAAGGTCTTCCGATGAAACCTGCAGAGAAACATTCTGATCAACTGCTTTGCGATGTGTGTATTCATCTCATAGAGTTAAACCATTCTTTGGGTTGAGCAGCTTGAAAGCACTGTTGTTGTGATATCTGAGGAAGGACATTTGGGAATGATCCTTAGAACCTGGAGAAAGAAATATCCCCAGGTAAACTCGAGAAGGAAGCCTTCTGTGAAACTGCTCTGTGTCGTCTTAATTCTTCTCACTCAGTTTAGCCTCTCTTTTCATTGAACAGTTTTCTAACCCTGTGTATGTTTAGTATGTGATGGGATATTCAGGAGCACTTTGAGGCTTACGGTGAAAAAGGAAATAAGTTCGGACCGAAACTGCAGAGAAACTTTCCGAGGAACTGCTTTGTGATGTGTGCAGTCCATTCACAGTGTTTTACATGTCTTTTCATACTGCGTTGGGGAAACACTTTTGGAGAAACGGGTACCAAGTGATATTCGGGTGTATGTTGATGCCGATGGTGAAAAGGGAAATAGCCTCAGACAAACCTGGAATAAAACTTTCTAGGAAATTTCTCTGTGATACGTGTAATCGCCTCACATTGATAAAGCTTTCTTTACATTACATAGCTTGGGAACCCTCATGGATGAATCCATGAAGGCACCTTCAGTAGCACATTGAGGTCTATGGTGAAAAAGGAAATATCTTCAGATAAAACTGGAAGGAAGCTTTCTGCGCAACTATTTTTTGATGTTTATATTCATCTCATAGACTTAAATCATTCTTTGGATGCAGCAGTTTGAAATCACTTTTTTTGTGGAATCTAAGAAAGGACATTTGGAAATGCTCTTTAGAATATTCTGAAAATGAAATAACCCCAGAGAGAAACCAGAAGGAAGTTTTCTGTGAAACTGCTCTGTGTCACTTGAATTCTGCTCACACAGTTAAGCTTATCTTTTCATTTAGCCGTATGATAACACTGTTTTTGTTTAGTCTGCAAAGGGATATTCTGGAGGATTTTGAGGCTTACATTGAGAAAAGAAAACACTTCAGATAAAAACTGGAGAGAATCTTTCTGAGGAGCTGCTTTGTGACGTGTGCATTGCAATCACAGAAATATACCTTTCTTCTCCTAGAGCAATCCGGAATCCATTTTGGATAAATAGCTACCAAAAGATATTCGGGAGATAACTATGATGAAAAAGAAAATATCCTCAGACAAAAACTGAAAAGAAGATTTCTGTGAAACTGCTTTGTGTTAGATATATTTATTCATCTCGCATACTTAAAACTTTAATTATATTACGCTGTTTGGAAACTGCGTCATGCACAGATCCGTGAAGGGACATTCAGGGGCACATTACTGGCTATGGTGAAAGAGGAGATATCTTCAGATAAAAACTGGATAGAAGGTTTCTGAGAAACTACTTTGTGATGTATGCATTCCACTCAGGGGGTTATACCTCTTTTCTCACAAGGCAGTGTTTGAAATCTGTTCCTGTGAAACAGAAAAAGTGATATTTTGGAATGCATTGAGGACTATGGCGAATCGTGAAATATACTGTAATAAAATCGAGGAAGACGTGTTCCAGGATTTTACTCTCTGATATGTGCATTTGCTTCATAGAGTTAATGCTTACTCTATGGGGCCCAATTTCTAAACTCTGTCTGTGAGGAATCTGTGAAGGGATATTTAGTGATGCCCGGAGGCGAGGAAATGCCTTCTGATGAAACCTGCAGAGAAACGTTCTGAGCATCTGCTTTGTGATGTGTGTATTCGTCTCATAGTGGTAAGACATTCTTTGCATTGAGCAGCTTGAAATCACTGTTTTTTTGAAATCTGAGGAAGTACATTTGGGAATGGTCCTTAGAATATGGGGAAGAAATATCCTCAGGTAAAATCCAGAAGAAAGCTTTCTGTGAAACTGCTCTGTGTCGTCTTATTTCCTCTCACTCAGTAAGCCTCCCTTTTCATTGAGCAGTTTTCTAACCCTGTGTATGTTTAGAGTGTGATGGGATATTCAGGAGCACTTTGAGGCTAATGGTGAGAAAGGAAATATGTTCAGACCGAAATCGAAGAGAAGCTTTCCAAGGAACTCCTTTGTGACGTGTGCATTCCAGTCACAGTTTTATACCTCTCCCCTCATACAGCGTCAGGGAAACCCTTTGAAGAAACAGGTACCAGGTGATATTTGGGAGCATGTTGATGCCGATGGTGAAAAGGGAAATAGCCTCAGAAAAAAAAACTGGAAAGAAGCTTTTTAGGAAACTACTCAGTAATATGTGTAATCATCTCACATAGATAAAGATTTCTTTACATTATGCAGCCTGGAAACTGTCATGCACGGATCCACAAAGGAACCTTCGGGAGCACATTCAGGACTAGGGTGAAAAAGGAAATATCCTCAGGTAAAAACTGGAAAGAAGCTTTCTGTGAATCTTCTTTGTGTTACATACATTTGTGTTAGATACATTTATTCGTCTCGCATAGTTAAATCCTTAATTATATTTCGCAGTTTTGAAACTCTGTCATGCACAAATGCACGAAGGGACATTTGGGAGCACATTCAGGCCTATGGTGAAAGAGGAGACATCTTCAGATAAAAACTGGATAGAAGCTTTTCGAGAAAATACTTTGTGATGTATACATTATACTCAGGGAGTCATACCTCTTTTCTCACAAGGAAGTGTTTGAACACTGTTCCTGTGAAACCGAAAAAGTCATATTTCAGAACGAATTGATGGCTATGGCGAATAGTGAAATATACTGAAATAAAATCAAGGAAGAAGCGTTCCAAGAATCTGCTCCCTGATATGTGCATTCACTTCACAGAGTTAATGCTTACTCTTTGTTGCCCAGTTTGGAAAGTCTGTCTTTGAAGAATCTGTGAAGGGATATTTAGTGACGCCCGGAGGCTTGTGGCGAGCAGGGATACACCTTCCCATGAAACCTGCAGAGAAACGTTCTGAGCAACTGCTTTGCGATGTGTGTTCATCTCATTGAGTTAAACCATTCTTTGGATTGCGCAGGTTGAAATCACTGTTTTTGTGGAATCTGAGGAAGGACATTTGGGAATGATCCTAGGAATATGGAGAAAGAAATATCCTCAGGTAAAATCCAGAAGGAAGCTTTCTGTGAAACTTCTCTCTGTCATCTTAATTCCTCTCACCCGGATAAGTCTCTCTTTTCATTGAGCAGTTTTCTAGCCCAGTGTATGTTTAGCGTGTGATGGGATATTCGGGAGGACTTTCAGGCTAATGGTGAAAAAGGAAATATGTTCAGATCGAAACTGGAGAGAAGGTTTCCGAGGAACTGCTTTGTTAAGTGTGCATTCCAGTCACAGTGTTATACCTGTTTTTTCATACAGCATCAGGGAAACCCTTTTAGAGAAACAGGTACCAAGTGATATTCGGGAGCATGTTCATGCTGATGGTGAAAAGGGACATAGCGTCCGACAAAAACTGTAAAGAAGCTTTCTAGGAAACTACTCAGTAATGTGTGTAATCATCTCACATAGATAAAGCTTTATTTACATTATGCAGCATGGAAACTGTCATGCACGGATTCATGAAGGAACCTTCGGGAGGACATTCAGGACTAGGGTGAAAAAGGAAATATCTTCAGATAAAAACGGGAAAGAAACTTTCTGTGAATCTGCTTTTCGCTGTGTTTATTCATCTCACATAGATGAAGCTTACTTTACATTACACAGCTTGGAAATTCCCTCGTGGATGCATTCGTGAAGTGATATTTGGGATCGCGTTTGGGCCTATGGTGAAATGGGAAATATCGTCACATAAAAACTGGAAAGTAGCTTTCTGGAAACTGCTTGGTGATGTGTGCATTCCACTGGGAGTTATAAATTTCTTCTCATAAGGCATAGTTTGGGCACTGTTTTTGTACAACCAAAAGAGTGATATTCGGAGCACATTGAAGACTATGGCAAAAAGTGAAATGTCGTGCAAAAAAAACAGAAAGAAGCACTAGAAGAAACTGCTCTCTGTCATGTCCACTCTTTTGAGAGGGTTAAAGCTTACTCTATATTTCCCAGTTTGAAAGTCTGTCTTGGAGGTTTCTGCGAAGGGATAGTAAGTGGCAACTGGGGTCCTGTGTTAAGCAAGGAAATGTCTTCCATCGAAAATTGGAGAGAAGCTTTCTGTGCAACAATTTTGTGATGTTTGTATTCATCTCATAGAGTTAAATCATTCTTTGGACTGAGCAGTTTGAAATCACTGTTTCTGTGGACTCTGAGAAAGGACATTTGGAAATGCTCCTTAGAATATCCTGAAAAAGTAATAACCTCAGAAAGAAACCTGAAGGAAGCTTTCTGTAAAACTGCTTTGCATCACGTGAATTCTGCTCACACAGTTAGGCTTCTCTTTTCATTGAGCTGTATCATAACACTGTTTTTGATTAGTCTGTGAAGGGATATTCAGGAGTGCTTTGAGGCTTATGGTGAGAAAGGAAACATCTTCAGATAGAAACTGGAGAGAAGCTTTCCAGAGAGCTTCTTTGTGACGTGTGCATTCCACTCACTGAAGTACACCTTTCTTCTCCTAGAGGATTCCACAATCCCTTTTGAAGAAAACGCTACCAAGAGATATTCAGGAGTATAGAGACTACTATGGTGAAAAAGGAAATATGCTCAGACTAAAACTGGAGAGAAGATATCTGTGAAACTGCTTTGTGTTAGATATATTTATTTGACTCACATAGTTAAAACCTTAATTATATTACGCAGTTTGGAAACTGTCATGGACTTGTCTTCGAAGGGACCTTCAGGAGCACATTCTGGACTAGGGTGAACAAGGAAATATCTCCAGAAAAAAACTGGAAAGAAGCTTTCTATGAATCTGATTTTTGCTATGTTTATTCATCTCACATAGATGAAGCTTTCTTTACATTACACAACTTGGAATCTCCCTCATGGATGGATCCATGAAGGGATATTTGTGATCATATTTGAACCTATGGTGAAAGAGGAAATACAGTGAGATAAAAACTGGAGAGACGCTTTCTGAGAAACTGCTTGGTGATGTGTGCATTCCACTCAGGGAGATATAACTTTCTTCTCATAAGGCACAGTTTGAACACTGTTGCTGTAAAACCAAAAGAGTGATATTTGGCGCACTTTGAAGACTATGGCAAAAAGTGAAATGTCGTCCAACACAAAAGAGAAAGAAGCACTCGAAGAAACTGCTCTCTGACATGTCCATTCTTTTCACAGGGTTAAAGCTTACTCTACATTTCCCAGTTTGAAATTCGGCGTTTGAGGGTTTTTCGAAGGGATAGTAGTGGTGACCGGAGGCCTGTGTGAGGCAAGGAAATGTCTTCCATCAAAAATCGAAGAGACGCTTTCTGCACAACTCCTTTGTGATGTTTGTATTCATCTCATAGCATTAAATCATTCCTTGGATTGAGCAGCTTGAAATAACTGTTTCTGTGAAATCTGAGAAAGGACATTTGGAAGCGCCCTTTAGAATATGCTGAAAAAGAAATAACCTCAGAGAGAAGCCAGAGGGAAGCTTTCTGTGAAAATACTCAGTGTCATGTGAATTTCACTCACACAGTTAAGCTTCTCTTTTCATTGTTGTGTATCATAACACTGTTTTTATTTAGTCTGTGAAAGGATACTCTGGAGGGCTTTGAGGATTATGGTGAGAAAGGAAATGTCTTCAGATGGAAACTGGAGAGAAACTTTCTGAGGAGCTGCTTTGTGATGTGTGCATTCCACTCACAGATATATACCTTTCTATTCCTAGAGGATTCCGGAATCCCTTTTGGAGAAAAAGCTGCCAAGAGATATTTGGGAGTATAGCGACAACTATGGTGAAAAAGGAAATATCCTCAGAGTAAAACTGGAAAGAAGATTTCTGTGAAACTGCTTTGTATTAGAAAAATTTATTCCTGTCACATAGTTAAAACTTTAATTATATTACACAGTTTGGAAACTCTGCCATACACAGATCTGTGAACGGACATTCGGGAGCACATTCAGGCCTACGGTGAATGAGGATATATCTTCAGATAAAAACTGGATAGAAGCTTTCTGAGAAACTACTTTGTGATGTGTGCATTACACTCAGGGAGTTATACTTCTTCTCTCACAAGACAGTGTTTGAACACTGTTCTTCTGGAACCGAAAAAGTGTTATTTCAGAACGCATTGAGGACTATGGCGTGTAGTGCAATATACTGAAGTAAAATCGAGGAAGAATCGTTCCAGGAATCTGCCCTCTGATATGTACATTCACTTCACAGAGTTAATGCTTACTGTATGTTGCCCAGTTTCGAAACTCTGTCTTTGAAGGATCTGTGCAGGAATCTGCTCTCTGATTTCTGCATTCCCTTCACAAGGTTAATGCTTACTCTATGTTGCCGAGTTTTGAAACTCTGTCTTTGAAGAATTTGTGAAGGGATATTTAGTGACGCCTGGATGCTTGTTGTGAATGAGGAAACGCCTTC
>NW_012116644.1:107822-110860 GCF_000951035.1 Colobus angolensis palliatus
ATGAGCCTCTCTTTTCATTGAGCAGTTCTCTAGCCCTGTGGATGTTTAGCGTGTGATGGGATATTCGGGAGCACTTGGAGGCTAATAGTGAAAAAGGAAATATGTTCAGACTGAAACTGGAGAGAAGCTTTCCAAGGTACTGCTTTGTGACGTCTGCGTTCCAGTCACTATGTTATACCTCTCGTCTCATACAGCGTCAGGGAGACCCTTTTGGAGAAACAGGTACCAAGTGATATTCAGGAGCATGTTGATGCCGATGGCAAAAAAGGGAAATAGCCCAAGACAAAAACTGGAAATAAGCTTTCTAGGAAACTATTCTGTGATATCTGTAATCATCTCACATACATAAAGCTTTCTTTATATTATGCGCTTGGAAAGTGTCATGGAAGTATCCATGAAGGGAATTTCAGGAGCACATTCTGGACTAGGGTGAAAAAGGAAATATATTCAGATAAAAACTGGAAAGAAGCTTTCTGTGGATCTGCTTTTTGCTATGTTTATTCATCTCACATACATGAAGCTTTCTTTATATTACGCAGCTTGGAAACTCCCTCATGGATGGATCCTTGAAGGGATATTTGGGATCACCTTTGGGCCTATGGTGAAAGAGGAAATATTGTCAGATAAAAACTGGAGAGAAGCTTTCTGAGAAACTGCTTGGTGTCGTGTGCATTCCACTCAGGGAGTTATAACTTTCTTCTCATAAGTCACAGTTTGAACACTGTTGCCGTAAAACCAAAAGAGTGATATTCAGAACACATTGAAGTCTATGGTAAAAAGTGAAATGTCATCTAATACAAAACAGAAACAAGCACTCGAAGAAACTGATCTCTGTCATGTTCATTCTTTTCTCAGGGTTAAAGCTTACTCTACATTTCCCAGTTTGAAACTCAGTCTTTTAGGGTTCTGCAAAGGGATAGTAAGTGGCGACCAGAGGCCTGTGTGAGGCAAGGAAATGTCTTCCATGGAAAATTGGAGAGAAGATCTCTGTGCAACTCTTTTGTGATGTTTGTATTCATCTCATAGTTTTAAATCATTCTTTAGTTTGAGCAGTTTGAAATCACTGTTTCTGTGGAATCTGAGAAAGGACATTTGGAAACGCTCTTTAGAATATCCTGAAAAAGAAATAACCTCAGAGAGAAACCAGAAGGAAGCTTTCTGTGAAACTGCTCTGTGTCACATGAATTTCGCTCACACAGTTAAGCTTGTCTTTTGATTGAGCTGTTTCATAACACTCTTTTTCTTTAGTCTGTGAAGGGATACTCTGGAGGGCTTTGAGCCTTACAGTGAGAAATGAAACGTCTTCAGATAGAAATTGGAGAGAAGCGTTCCGAGGAGCTGCTTTGTGACATGTGCATTCCAATCACAAAAATATACCTTTCTTCTCCAAGAGGATTCCAAAATCCCATTTGGAGGAAAAGCTACCAAAAGATATTCGGGAGTATAGTGACGACTATGGTGAAAAAGGCAATATCCTCAGGCAAAAATTGGAAAGAAGATTTCTGTGAAACTGCTTTGTGTTAGATACATTTATTCATCTTGCATAGTTAAAACTTTAATTATATTACACAGTTTGGAAACTCCGTCATGCACAGATGCGCAAAGGGACATTCAGGAGCACATTCAGGCCTACGGTGAAAGAGGAGACATCTTCAGATGAAAACTGGATAGAAGCTTTTTGAGAAAATACGTTGTGATGTATACATTATACTCAGGGAGTCATACCTCTTTTCTCACAAGGCAGTGTTTGAACACTGTTCCTGGGAAACCGAAAATGTCATATTTCGGAATGCATTGAAGACTATGGCGAATAGTGAAATATACTGAAATAAAATCGAGGAAGAAGTGTTCCAAGAATCTGCTCCCTGATATGTGCATTCACTTCACAGAGTTAATGCTTACTCTATGTTGCCCAGTTTCAAAACTCTGTCCTTGAAGAATCTGTGATGGGATATTTAGTGACACCCGCAGGCTTGTGGTGAGCGAGGAAACGCCTTCGGATGAAACCTGCAGAGAAAAGTTCTGAGCATCGGTTTTGTGATACATATATTCATCTCATATAGTTAAACCATTCTTGGATTGAGGAGCTTGATATCACTGTTTCTGTGGAAACTGAGGAAGGATATTTGGGAAAGATCCTTAGAATATGGGGAAAGAAATATCCTGAGGTAAATTCAGAAGGAAGTGTTCTGTGAAATTGCTCTGTGTCATCTTAATTCGTCTCACTCAGATAAGCCTCTATTTTCATTGAGCAATTTTCTAGCCCTGTGTATGTTTAGAGTGTGATGGGATATTCGGGAGCACTTTGAGGCTAACGGTGCAAAAGGAAATATGTTCAGACCGAAACTGGAGAGAAGCTTTCCGAGGAACTGCTTTGTGACGTGTGCATTCCAGCCACAGTGTTATACCTCTCTTCTCATACAGTGTTGGGTAATCCTTTTGGAGAAACAGGTACCAAGTTATATTCGGGATCATGTTGATGCTGATGGTGAAAAGGCAAATGGCCTCAGACAAAAACTGGAAAAAACTTTCTAGGGAACTACTCTATGATATGTGTAATCATCTCACATAGATAAAGCTTTCTTTACATAGCGCAGCATGGAAACTGTCATGGACGGATCCACGAAGGGACCTTCGGGAGCATATTCTGGACTATGGTGAAAAAGGAAATATCTTCGGATAAAAACTGGAAAGAAGCTTTCTTTGAATCTGCTTTTTGATGTTTATTCATCTCACATAGATGAAGCTTTCTTTACATTATGCAGCTTGGAAACTCCTTCATGGATGGATCCGCGAAGCAATATTTGGGATCACTTTTGGGTCTGTGGTGAAAGAGGATATAGAGTCAGATAAAAACTGGAGAGAAGCTTTCTGAGAAACTGCTTGGTGATGTGTGCATTCCACACAGGGAGTTATAACATTCTTCTCATAAGGCACAGTTTGAACACTGTTGTTGTTGTACAACCAAAAGAGTGACATTCGGAGCACATTGAAGACTATGGCAAAAAGTGAAATGTCGTCCAATAAAAAACAGAAAG
>NW_012116644.1:110910-115154 GCF_000951035.1 Colobus angolensis palliatus
TGTTGTACAACCAAAAGAGTGACATTCGGAGCACATTGAAGACTATGGCAAAAAGTGAAATGTCGTCCAATAAAAAACAGAAAGAAACACTCGAGGAAACTGTTCTCTGACATGTCCACTCTTTTCACATGGTTAAAGCTTACTCTACATTTCCCAGTTTGAAAGTCGATCTTTGAGGCTTCTGCGAAGGGATAGTAAGTGGCGACCGGATACCTGTGTGAGGCAAGGAAATGTCTTCCATCGAAAATCAGAAAGAACCTTTCTGCACAACACTTTTGTGATGTTTGTTTTGAACTCATAGAGTTAAATCATTGTTTGGATTTAGCATTTTGAAATCACTGTTTCTGTGGAATCTGAGAAAGGACATTTGTAAACGCTCTTTAGAACCTCCTGAGAAAGAAATAACCTCAGAGAGAAACCAGAAGGAAACTTTCTGTGAAACTGCTCTGTGTCACGTGAATTCCTCTCACACAGATAAGCTTCTCTTTTCACTGAGCTATATCATATCACTGTTTTTGCTTAGTATGCAAAGGGATACTGTGGAAGTCTTTGAGGCTTACGGTGAGAAAGGAAATGTGTTCCGTTAGAAAGTGGAGAGAAGCTTTCTGAGAAGCTGCTTTGTGATGTGTGCATTCCACTCACAGAAATATACCTTTCTTCTCCTAGAGGATTCCAGAATCCATTTGGAGAAAATGCTATGAAGAGATATTCAGGATTCTAGCGATGATGATGGCGAAAAAGTAAATATCCTCAGACAAAAACTGGAAAGAAGTTTTCTGTGAAACTGCTTTTTGTTAGATATATTTATTCATCCTCATAGTTAAAACTTTAATTATATTACGGAGTTTGGAAACTCCATCATGCACAGATCCGCGTATGGAAATTCGGGGTCACATTCAGGCCTATGGTTAAACAGGAGGTGTCTTCAGATAAAAACTGGATAGAAGCTTTCTGAGAAACTACTATGTGATGTATGCATTCCACTCAGGGAGTTATACCTCTTTTCTCAAAAGGCAGTGTTTCAACACTGTTCCTTTGAAACCGAAAAAATGATATATTGAAATGCATTGAGGACTATGGTGAATAGTGAAATATACTGAAAGAAAATTGAGGAAGAAGCGTTCCAAGAATCTGCTCTCTGATATGGTCATTCAGTTCACAGAGTTAATGCTTATCATATGTTGCCCAGTTTTGAAGCTCTGGCTTTGAAGGGTCTGTAAAGGGATATTTAGTGACGCCCGTGGCTTGCGGTGAGCGAGGAAGGCCTTCCGATTAAACCTGCAGAGAAACGTTCAGATCAACTGCTTTGTGATGTGTGTATACGTCTCGTAGAGTTAAATCATTCCTTGCATTGAGCAGCTTGAAATCACTGTTTCTTTGGAATCAGAGGAAGGACATTTGGGAATGATCCTTAGAATATGGAGAAAGAAATATCCTCAGGTAAAATCCAGAAGGAAGCTTTCTGTGAAACTGCTCAGTGTCGTCTTAACTCCTCTCACTCAGTTAAGCCTCTCTTTTCATTGAGCAGTTTTCTAGCCCTGTGTATGTTTAGCGTGTCATGGGATATTCAGGAGCACTTTGAAGCTAACGGTGAAAAAGGAAATACGTTCAGACCGAAACTGGAGAGAAGCTTTCCGAGGAACTGATTTGTGACGTGTGCATTCCAGTCACAGTGTTATACCTCTCTTCTCATACAGCGTCGCGGAAACCCTTTTGGAGAAACAGCTACCAAATGATATTCAGAAGCATGCTGCTGCTGATGGTGAAATGGGAAATAGCCACAGACAAAAACTGGGAAGACGCTTTCTAGGAAACTACTCTGTGATATGTGTAATCATCTCACATAGATAAAGCATTCTTTACATTACGCAGCTTGGAATCTCTCATGGACAGATCCGCGAACTTTCTTCTCATAAAGCACAGTTTGAACACTGTTCCTGTTAAACCAAAAGAGTGATATTTGGAGTGCATTGAAGACTAAGGAAAAACTGAAATGTCATACAATAAAAAAAGGAAAGAAGCACTCGAAGAAACTGCTCTCTGACATGTCCATTCTTTTCACAGGGTTAAACGTACTCTACATTTCCCAGTTGGAAAGTCATTCTTTGAGGTTTCTGTGAAGGGATAGTAAGTGGCGACCGGAGGCCTGTGTGAGGCTAGGAAATGTCTTCCATCCAAAATCGGAGAGAAGCTCTCTGCGCAACTCTTTCATGATGCTTGTATTCATGTCATAGAGCTAAATCACTGTTTGGATTGAGCAATTTGAAATCACTGTTTCTGTGGATCCTGAGAAAGGACATTTAGAAACGCTCTTTGGAATATTCTGAAAAACAAAAAACCTCAGAGAGAAACCAGAAGGAAGCTTTCTGTGAAACTGCTCTGCATGACGTGAATTCCACTCACACAGTTAAGCTTCTCTTTTCATTGAGCTGGATCATAAATCTGTTTATGTTTAGTCTGTGAAGGGATATTCTGGAGGGCTTTGAGGCTTATGGTGAGAAGGGAAATGTCTTCAGATAGAAACTGGAGAGAAGCTTTCTGAGGAGCTGCTTTGTGCCGTGTGCATTCCACTCACAGAAGTATACCTTTCTTCTCCTAGAGGATTCCGGAATTCCTTTTGGAGAAAAAGCTATCAAGAGATATTCGGGAGTATGGCAACAACCATGGTGAAAAAGAAAATATCCTCAGACAAAAACTGGAAAGAAGATTTCTGTGAAACTGATTTGTGTTAGATACATTTATTGTCTCGCATAGTTAAAACTTTAATTATATTATGCAGTTTGGAAACTCTGTCACGCACAGATCTGCGAAGGGAAGTTCGAGAGCACATACAGGCCTACGGTGAAAGAGGAGATATCTTGAAATAAAAACTGGATAGAAGCTTTTTGAGAAACTACTGTGTGATGTATACATTCCACTAAGGGAGCTATACCTCCTTTGTCACAAGGCACTGTTTGCACACTGTTCCTGTGAAACCGAAAGTGATGTTTCGGAATTCATTGAGGACTATGGCGAATAGTGAAACATACTGAAATAAAATCGTGGAAGATGCATTCCAAGAATCTGTTCCCTGATATGTGCATTCACTTCACAGAGTTAATGTTACACTAGGTTGCCCAGTTTCGAAACTCTGTCTTCGAAGAATCTGTGAAGGATGCTTAGTGACGCCCGGAGGCTTGTGATGAGTGAAGAAATGCCTTCCGATGAAACCTGCAGAGAAACGTTCTGAGCAACTGCTTTGCAATGTGTATATTTGTCTCATAGAGTTCAACCATTCTTTGGATTGAGCAGCTTGAAATCACTGTTTTTGTGGAATCTGAGGAAGGACAGTTGGGAATGATCCTTAGAATATGGATAAAGAATTATCTTCAGGTAATACCAGAAGGAAGCTTTCTGTGAAACTGCTCTGTGTTGTCTTAATTCCTCTCACTCCGATAAGCCTCTCTTTCCATTGAGCAGATTTCTACCCCGTGTATGTTTAGCATGTGATGGGATACTCTGGAACACTTTGAGGGTAATGGTGAAAAAGGAAATATATTCAGAACGAAACTAGAGAGAAGGTTTCTGAGGAACTGCTTTGTGATGTGTGGATTCCAGTCGCAGTGTTATACCTCTCTTCTCATAGAGCATCAAGGAGACCCTTTTGGAGAAACAGGCACCAAGTGACATTCAGGAGCATGTTAATGCCAAATGTGAAAAGGGTAATAGCCTCAGACAAAACCTGGAAAGACGCTTTGTAGGAAACTACTCTGTGATATGTGTAATCTTCTCACATAATAAAGCTTTCTTTACATTTCGTACTTTGGAAACTGTCATGGACGGATCCATGAAGGGACATTTGGGAGCACATTTAGGACTATAGTAAAAAAGGAAATATCTTCAGATAAAAACTGGAAAGAACCTTTCTGTGAATCTGCTTTTTCCTATGTTTATTCATCTCACATAGATGAAGCTTTCTTTATATTATGCAGCTTGGAAACTCCCTCGTGGATGGATCTGCGAAGGGATATTTGGGATCACATTCGGGCCTATGGTGAAATCGGAAATATAGCCAGATATAAACTGGAGAGAAGCTTTCTGAGAAACTGCTTGGTAATGTGTGCATTCGACTCAGGGATTTATAAATTTCTTCTCATAAGGCACAGTTTGAACACTGTTTTTGTAAAACCAAAAGCGTGATATTCAGAGCACATTGAAGACTATAGCAAAAGGTGAAATGTCGTCCAATAAAAAAGAGAAAGAAG
>NW_012116644.1:115204-122324 GCF_000951035.1 Colobus angolensis palliatus
GTCCAATAAAAAAGAGAAAGAAGCACTCGAAGAAACTGCTCTCTGACATGTCCATTCTTTTCACAGGGTTAAAGCTTACTCTACATTTCCCAGTTTGAATGTCGGTCTCTGAGGGTTCTGCTAAGGGATAGTAAGTGGCGACCGGAGGCCTCTGTGAGGCAAAAAACTGTCTTCAATCGAAAATCGGAGAGGAGCTTCCTGCGCAACTCTTTTGTGGTGTTTGTAGTCATCACATAGAGTTAAATCATTCTTTGGATTGAGCAGTTTGAAATCACTGTTTCTGTGGAATCTGACAAATGACATTTGGACATGCTCTAGAATATCCTGAAAAATAAATAACCTCAGAGAGAAACCAGAAGGAAGCTTTCTGTGAAACTGCTTTGTGTCACGTGAATTTCCCTCACACAGTTAAGCTTCTGTTTTCATTGAGCTTTTTCATAACACTGTTTTTGTTTAGTCTGCGAAGGGATATTCTGGAGGGCTTTAAGGCTTACGGTGAGAAAGAAAACGTCTTTGATAGAAACTGGAGAGAAGCTTTCTGAGGAGCTGCTTTGTGACGTACGCATTCCACTCACAGAAATTTACCTTTCTTGCCCTGGAGGATTCCAGAATCCCTTTTGGAGAGAAAGCTACCAAGAGATATTCAGGAGTATAGCAACAACTATGGTGATAAAGGAAATAACATCAGACAAAAATTGGAAAGAAGATTTCTGTGAAACTGTTTTGTGTTAGCTATATTTATTCATCTCACATAGTTAAAACTTTAATTATATTACGCATTTTGGAAACTGCATCATGCACAGATCTGTGAATGGACATTCGGGAGCATGTTCAGGCCTACAGTGAAAGAGGAGATATCTTCAGATAAAAACTGGATAGAAGCATTCTGAGAAACTACTTTGTGATGTATGCATTCCATATTCTGGACTATGGTGAAAATAAATGTCTTCAGATAAAATCTGGAAAATAGATTTCAGTGAATCTGCTTTTTGCTATGTTTATTCATCTCACATAGTTGAAACTTTATATTATGAGCTTGGAAACTCGCTTGTGGATGGATCAGCAAAGGGATATTTGGGGTCACCTTCGGGGCTATGGTGAAAGAGGAAATATAGTCAGATAAAAAGTGGAGAGAAGCTTTCTGAGAAACTGCTTGGTGATATGTGCATTTTACTCAGGGATTTGAAACTTTCTTCTTATAAGGCACAGTATGAATACTGTTCCTGTAAAATCAAAAGAGTGATAATTGGAGTACATTGAAGACTATGGCAAAAAGTGAAATGTCGTCCAATAAGAAACAGAAAGAAGTACTCGAAGAAGCTGCTCTCTGCCATGTCTATTCTTTTCACAGGGTTAAAGTTTACTCTACATTTCCCAGTTTGAAAGTCCGTCTTTGAGGGTTCTGTGAAGGGATAGTGCAACCGGAGGTCTGTGTGAGGCACAGAAATGTCTTCCATCGAAAATCAGAGAGAAGTTTTCTGCACAACTCTTTTGTGATATTTGTATTTATATCATAGAGTTAAGTCATTTTTTGGATTGAGCAGTTTGAAATCACTGTTTCTGTGGAATCTGAGAAGGGACATTTGGAAACGCTCTTAGAATATCCTGAGAAAGAAATAACCTCAGAGAGAAACCAGAAGGAAGCTTTCAGTGAAACTGCTCCATGTCACGAGAATTCCGCTCACAGTGTTAAGCTTCTCTTTTCATTGAGCCGTATCATAACACTCTTTTTGTTTCATCTGCGAAGGGATATTCTGGAGGGCTTTGAAACTCACGGTGAGAAAGGAAACATCTTCAGATAAAAACTGGAGAGGAGCTTTATGAGATGCTGTTTCATGACGTGTGCTTTCCACTCACAGAAATATACATTTCTTCTCCTAGAGGATTACGGAATCCCTTTTGGAGAAAAAGCTACCAAGAGATATTCGTGGGTCGACTAAAGTGAAAAAGGAAATATCCTCAGACAAAAACTGGAAAGAAGATTTCTGTGAAACTGCTTTGTGTTACATATATTTATTCATCTCTCATAGTTAAAACTTTAATTATATTACCCAGTTTGGAAACTCCGTCGTGCAAGATCCACGAAGGGACATTCAGGAGCACAATCAGGCCTACAGTGAAAGAGGCGATCTCTTCAGATAAAAACTGGATAGAAGCTTTCTGACAAACTATTTGTGATGAATGCATTCCACTCAGGAAGATTTACCTCTTTTCTCACAAGGCAGTGTTTGAACACTGTTCCTGTGAAACTGAAAAAGTTATATTTCAGAACGCATTGAGGACTATGACGAATAGTGAAATATACTGAAATAAAATCGACGAAGAAGCATTCCAAGAATCTGCTCTCTGATATGTGAATTCAGTTCACAGAGTTAATGCTTACGCTACATTGCCCAGTTTTGAAACTCTGTCTTTGAAGAATCTGGGACAGGATATTTAGTGACGCCCAGAGGCTTGTGGTGAGTGAGGAAATGCCTTCCGATGAAACCTGCATAGAAACGTTCTGAGCTTCAGTTTTGTGATGCTTATATTCGTCTCATAAAGTTAAACCATTCTTGGATTGAGGAGCTTGAAATCACTGTTTCTGTGGAATCTGAGGAAGGACATTTGGGAACGATCCTTAGAATATGGAGAAAGAAATATCCTCAGGTAAAATCCAGAAGGAAGCTTTCTGTGAAACTGCTCTGTGTCGTCTTAATTCCTTTCACTCAGATAAGCCTCTCTTTTCATTGAGCAGTTTTCTAGCCCTGTGTATGTTTAGCGTGTGATGGGATATTTGGAAGCACTTTGAGGCTTACAGTGAAAAAAGAAATATGTTCAGACTGAAACTGGAGAGAAGCCTTTCGAGGAACTGCTTTGTGATGTGTGCATTTCAGCCACAGTGTTATACCTCCCTTCTCATACAGTGTCAGGGAAACTCTTTTCCGGAAGCAGGTACCAGGTGATATTTGGGAGCATGTTGATGCCGATGGTGAAAAGTGAAATAGCCTCAGACAAAAACTGGAAGGAAGCTTTCTAGGAACCTATTCAGTGGTATGTGTAATCATCTCACATATATAAAGCCTTCTTTACATTATGCAGCCTGGAAACTCTCATGGACAGATACACGAAGGGAACTTCGGGAGCACATTCAAGACTAGGGTGAAAAAGGAAATATCTTCAGATAAAAACTGCTAAGAACCATTCTGTGAATCTGCTTTTTGCTATGTTTATTCATCTCACATAGATGAAGCTTTTTTTACATTACACAGCTTGGAAACTCCCTCCTGGATGGAACCACGTAGGGATATTTGGGATCACATTCAGGCTTATGGTGAAAGAGGAAATATAATCAGATAGAAACTGGAGAGAAGCATTCTGAGAAACTGCTTGGTGATGTGTGCATTCCACTCAGAGAATTATAACTTTCTTCTCATCAGGCACAGTTTGAACTCTGTTGCTGTAAAGCCAAAAGCTTTCTATGAAACTGCTCTGTGTCACGTGAATTTCACTCACTCAGTTAAGCTTCTCTTTTCATTGAGCTGTATCATAACACTGCTTTTGTTTAGACTGCGAAGGGATATTCTGGAGGGCTTTGAGGCTTACGGTGATAAACGAAACGTCTTCATAGAGAAACTGGAGAGAAGCATTCTGAGCAGCTACTTTGTGACATGTGCATTCCACTCACAGAAATTACCTTTCTTTTCCTAGAGGGTTATGGAATCCCCTGTGGAGAAAAAGCGACCATGAGATATTCAGAAATATAGTGAAGACTATGGTGAAAAAGGAAACCTGCACAGAAACGTTTTGAGCTTCGGTTTTGTGATGTGTATATTCGTCTCATAAAGTTAAACCATTCTTAGATTGAGGAGCTTGAAATCACTGTTTCTGTGGAATCTGAGGAAGGACATTTGGGAACAATCCTTAGAATATGGAGAAAGAAATATCCTCAGGAAAAATCCAGAAGGAAGCTTTCTGTGAAACTACTCTGTGTCATCTTAATTCCTCACACTCAGATAAGCCTCTCTTTTCATTGAGCAGTTTTCTAGGCCTGTGTATGTTTAGCATGTGATGGGATATTCAGGAGCACTTTGAGGCTAACAGTGGAAAAGGAAATATGTTAAGACCGAAACTGGAGAGAAGTTTTCTGAGGAACTGCTTTGTGACGTGCGCATTCCACTCACCGTTTTATACCTCTGTTTCATACAGCGTTGGGGAATCCCTTTTGGAGAAACAGGTACCAAGTGATATTCAGGAGCATGCTGAGGCCAATGGTGAAAAGGGAAATAACATCAGACAAAAACGGTAAAGAAGCTTTCTAGGAACCTACTCTGTGATATGTGTAATCATCTCACATAGATAAAGCTTTCTTTACACAGCTTGGAAACTGTCATGGACGGATCCACGAAGGGACCTTTGGGAGCACAATCTGGACTATGGTGCAAAAGGATATATCCTCAGATAAAATCTGGAAAGTAGCTTTCTGTGAATCTGCTTTTTGCTGTTTATTCATCTCACATACATGAAGCTTTCTTTACATTACACAGCTTGGAAACTCCCTCGCAGATGGATCCACGAAGGGATATTTGGAATCACATTCAGGGCTATGGTGAAAGAGGAAATATAGTCAGATTAACACTGCAGAAAAGCTTTCTGAGATACTGCTTGGTGATGCGTGCATTTCACTCAGAGTGTTATAACTTTCTTCTCACAAAGCACAGTTTTAATATTGTTCCTGTAAAACGAAAACACTGATATTCGGAGCACATTGAAGACTATGGCAAAAAGTGAAATGTCTTCCAAAAAAAACCAGAAAGAACCACTCGAATAAACTGCGATCTGATATGTACATTCTTTTCACAGCGTTAAAACTTACTCTACATTTCACAGGTTGAAAGTCGGTCTTTGAGAGTACTGTGAAGGGATAATAAGTGGTGACAGGAGGCCTGTGTGAGGCAAGGAATTGTATTCCATCGAAAATCGGAGAGAAGCTTTCTGTGTAACCCATTAGTGATGTTTGTATTCATTTCATAGAGTTAAATCATTCTTTGTATTGAGCAGTTTGAAATCACTCTTTCTGTGGAATTTGAGAAAGGACATTTGGAAACGCTCTTTAGAGCATCCTGAAAAAGAAAGAACCTCAGAGAGAAAGCAGAAGAAAGCTTTCTGTGAATCTCCTCTGTGTCTCATGAATTCCGCTCACACATTTAAGCTTCTCTTTTCATAGAGCAGTATCATAACACTTTTTTTGTTTAGTCTCCAAAGGGATATTCTGGAGGGCTTTCAGGCTGATGGTGAGAAAGGAAATGTCTTCAGATAGAAACTGGAGAGCAGCTTTCTGAGGAGCTGCTTCATGACGTGTGCATTCCACTCACAGAAATATAACTTTCCTCTTCTAGAGGATTCCGGAATCCCTTTTGGAGAGAAAGCTACGAAGAGATATTCGGGAGCATAGCGACGACTATGGTGAAAAAAAATATTCTCAGACAAAACCTGGAAAGAAGATTTCTGTGAAACTCCTTTGTGTTAGATCTATTTATTCAACTCGCATAGTTAAAACTTTAATTATATTATGCAGTTTGGAAATTTCGTCATGTGCAGACCAGCGAAGGGACATTCGGGAGCACATTCAGTCCTACGGTGAAAGAGGAGATATCTTCAGATAAAAACTGGATAGAAGCTTTCTGAGAAACTACATTTTGATGTATGCATTCCACTCAGGGTGTTATACCTCTTTTCTCCAAGGCAGTGTTTGAACAGTGTTCTTTGAAACCAAACAAGTGATATTTTGGAATGCATGGAGGACTATGGCAAATAGTGAAATATACTGAAATAATATCGTGGAAGAAGTGTTTTAAGAATTGGCTCTCTGATATTAGCATTCACTTCACAGAGTTAATGCTTACTCTGTGTTGCCCGGTTTCAAAACTCTGTCTTTAAGAATCTGTCAAGGGATACTTAGTGACACCTGGAGGCTCGCGGTGAGCAAGCAAACGTCTTACGATGAAACCTGCAGAGAAACGTTCTGAGAAAGTGCTTTACGATGTGTGCATTCGTTTCATAGAGTTAAACCATTCTTTGGATTGAGCAGCTTGAAATCACTGTTTTTGTGGAATCTGAGGAAGGACATTTGGGAACGATCCTTAGAATATGGAAAACGAAATATCCTGAGGTAAAATCCAGAAGGAAGCTTTCTGTGAAACTGCTCTGTGTCATCTTAGCTCCTCTGACCCAGATAAGCCTCTCTTTTCATTGAGCAGTTCTCTAGCTCTATGCATGTTTAGCGTGTGATGGCATATTCAGGAGCATGAGGCTAACATTGAAATAGGAATTATGTTCAAATCGAAAACGGAGAGAAGCTTTCAGAGGAAAAGTTTTGTGTCGTGTGCCTTCCACTCACACTGTTATACCTCTCTTCTCATACAGCATCGGGGAAACCCTTTAGGAGAAACAGGTACCAAGTGATACTCGGTAGCATGTTGATGCCGATGGTGGAAAGGGAAATGACTCAGACAAAAACTGGAAAGAAGCTCTGTAGGAAACTACCCTTTGATATGTGTAATCATTTCACATAGATAAAGCTTTCTTTACATTAGGCAGCTTGGAAACTATCATGGAGGGATTGAAGAAGGGACCTTCGGGAGCACATTATGTACTATGGTGAAAAAGGAAATATCTTTAGATAAAAACTGGAAAGAAGATTTTTGTGAATATGCTTTTTGATACGTTTATTCATCTCACATAGGTGAAGCTTTCTTTACATTATGCAGCTTGGAAACTCCTTCATGGATGGATCCACGAAGGGATATTTGGGATCGCATTTGGCCTATGGTGAAATAGGAAATATAGTCAGATAAAAACTGGAGAGAAGCATTCTGAGAAACTGCTTGGTGATGTGCACATTCCAATCAGGAAGTTATAACTTTCTTCTCATAAGGCACAGTTTGAACACTCTTCCTGTAAAACCAAAAGAGTGATATTCGGAGCACATTGAATATTATGGCAAAAAGTGAAATGTCGTCCAATAAAAAACAGAAAGAAGCACTCGAAAAAACTGCTCTCTGACATGTCTGTTCTCTTCACAGGGTTGAAGCTTACTCTGCATTTCTCAGTTTGAAAGTCGGTCTTTCAGGGTTCTTTG
>NW_012116644.1:122374-123626 GCF_000951035.1 Colobus angolensis palliatus
TGCGTGCATACACTCAGAGAGTTATAACTTTCTTCTCATAAGGCACAGTTTGAATACTGTTCCTGTAAAACGAAAACACTGATATTCGGAGCACATTGAAAACTATGGCAAAAAGTGAAATGTCTTCCAAAAAAAAACCAGAAAGAAACACTCGAATAAACTGTGATCTGACATGTACATTATTTTCACAGCATTAAAACTTACTCTACATTTCACAGGTTGAAAGTCGGTCTTTGAGGGTACTGTGAAGGGATAATAAGTGGTGACCGGAGGCCTGTGTGAGGAAAGGAATTGTATTCCATTGAAAATCAGAGAGAAGCTTTCTGCACAACCCATTAGTGATGTTTGTATTCATTTCATAGAGTTAAATCATTCTTTGTATTGAGCAGTTTCAAATCACTGTTTCTGTGGAATCTGAGAAAGGACATTTGGAAACGCTCTTTAGAGCATCCTGAAAAAGAAAGAACCTCAGAGAGAAAGCAGAAGAAAGCTTTCTGTGAATCTGCTCTGTGTCTCATGAATTCTGCTCACACATTTAAGCTTCTCTTTTCATAGAGCAGTATCATAACACTGTTTTTGTTTAGTCTCCAAAGGGATATTCTGGAGGGCTTTCAGGCTGATGGTGAGAAAGGAAATGTCTTCAGATAGAAACTGGAGAGAAGCTTTCTGAGGAGCTGCTTTGTGACGTGTGCATTCCACCCACAGAACTATAACTTTCCTCTTCTAGAGGATTCCGGAAACCCTTTTGGAGAAAAATCTACCAAGAGATATTCGGGAGCATAGTGACGACTATGGTGAAAAAAAAATTCTCAGACAAAACCTAGAAAGAAGATTTCTGTGAAACTGCTTTGTGTTAGATATATTTATTCAACTCGTATAGTTAAAACTTTAATTATATTACGCAGTTTGGAAATTTCGTCATGCACAGACCAGCGAAGGGACATTCGGGAGCACATTCAGTCCTACGGTGAAAGAGGAGATATCTTCAGATAAAAACTGGATAGAAGCTTTCTGAGAAACTACATTTTGATGTATGCATTCCACTCAGGGTGTTATACCTCTTTTCTCCAAGGCAGTGTTTGCACAGTGTTCTTTGAAACCGAAAAGGTGATATTTTGGAACGCATTGAGGACTATGGCAAATAGTGAAATATACTGAAATAAAATCGAGGAAGAAGCGTTTTAAGAATAGGCTCTCTGATATTAGCATTCACTTCACAGAGTTAATGATTACTCTGTGTTGCCCAGGTTCA
>NW_012116644.1:123676-124043 GCF_000951035.1 Colobus angolensis palliatus
TTCCTGTAAAACGAAAACACTGATATTCGGAGCACATTGAAAACTATGGCAAAAAGTGAAATGTCTTCCAAAAAAAACCAGAAAGAAACACTCAAATAAACTGCAATCTGACATGTACATTCTTTTCACAGCATTAAAGCTTACTCTACATTTCACAGGTTGAAAGTCGGTCTTTGAGGGTACTGTGAAGGGATAATAAGTGGTGACTGGAGGCCTGTGTGAGGCAAGGAATTGTATTCCATTGAAAATCGGAGAGAAGATTTCTGCGCAATCCATTAGTGATGTTTGTATTCATTTCATAGAGTTAAATCATTCTTTGTATTGAGCAGTTTGAAATCACTGTTTCTGTGGAATCTGAGAAAGGACA
>NW_012116644.1:130323-132096 GCF_000951035.1 Colobus angolensis palliatus
CTTTTGGTTAAACTGCTCTGCATCACATGAATTCTGCTCACACAGTTAAGCTTCTCTTTTCATTTAGCAGCATCATAACTCTGTTTTTGTTTAGTATGTGAAGGGATATTCTAGAGGGCATTGAGGGTAAAGGTGAGAAAGGAAACGTCTTCAGATAGAAATTGGAGAGAAGCTTTCTGAGGAGCTGCTTTGTGAAGTGTGTATTCTGCTCACAGAAATATACCTTTCTTCTCCTAGAGGATTCCAGAATCCCTTTTGGAGGAAAAGCTACCAAGAGATATTCGGGAGTATAGCGACAACTGTGGTGAAAAAAGAAATATCCTCAGACAAAACCTGGAAAGAATATTTCTGTAAAACTGCTTTGTGTTAGATATATTTATTCATCTCGCATAGTTAAAACTATAATTATATTAGGCACTCTAGAAACTCAGTCATATACAGTTCGGCGAAGGGACATTTGGGAGCATATTCAGGTCTACAGTGAAAGAGAAGATATCTTCACATAAAAACTGGATAGAAGCTTTCTGAGAAACGACTTTGTGATGTATGCATTCCACTCAGGGAGATTTACCTCGTTTCTCACAAGGCAGTGTTTGAACACTGTTTCTGTGAAACTGAATATGTGACATTTCGGAACGCATTGAGGACTATGGCGAATAGTGAAATATGTTGAAATAAAATTGAGGAAGAATCCTTCCAAAAATCTGATCTCTGATATGTGCATTCACTTCACAGAGTTAATGCTTACTGTATGTTGCCCAGTTTCAAAACTCTGTCTTTGAAGAATCTGTGAAGGTATATTTAGTGACACCAGGAGGCTGGTGGTGAGCGAGGAAATGCCTTCTGATGAAACCTGCAGAGAAAGATTCAGAGCAACTGCTTTGCAATTTGTGTATTCGTCTCATAGAGTTAAACCATTGCTTGGATTGAGCAGCTTGAAATCACTGTTTCTGTGGAATCTGAGGGAGGTCATTTGAGAATGATCCTTAGAATATGGAGAAAGAAATATCCTCAGGTAAAATCCAGAAGGAAGCTTTCCGTGAAACTAGTCTGTGTCATCTTAATTCCTCTCACTCAGATAAGCCTCTCTTTTCCTTGAGCAGTTTTCTAACCCTGTTTATGTTTAGCATGTGATGGGATATTCAGGAGCACTTTGACGCTAACAGTGAAAAGGGAAATATGTTCAGAACGAAATTGGAGAGGAGCTTTCTGAGGAACTGCTTTGTGATGGGTGCATTTCAGTCACAGTGTTATACCTCTCCTCTCACACAGCATCGGGGAATCCCTTTTGTAGAAGCAGGTACCAAGTGACGTTCGGGAGTATGTTGATGCCAATGGTGAAAACGGAAACAGCCTCAGACAAAAACTGGAAAGAAGCATTCAAGGATACTGCTCTGTGATATGTGTAATCATCTCACATAGATAAAGCTTTCTTTGCATTACGCAGCTTGGAAACTCTCATGGACGGATTCATGAAGGGACCTTTGTGAACACATTCTGGACTATGGTGAAAAAGGAAATATCTTCAGATAAAAACTGGAAGGAAGCTTTCTGTGAATCTGCTTTTTGCTATGTTTATTAGTCTCACATTGATGAAGCTTTCTTTACATTACACATCTTGGAAACTCCCTCGTGAATGGATCCTTGAAGGGATATTTGGGATGACATTTGGCCCTATGGTGAAAGAAGAAATATAGTCAGATTAAAACTGAAGAGAAGCTTTCTGAGAAACTGCTTGGTGATGTTTGCATTCCACTCAGGGAATTATAACTT
>NW_012116644.1:138045-138334 GCF_000951035.1 Colobus angolensis palliatus
TCCGTCACGCACAGATCTGCAAAGTGACATTCAGGAGCACATTCAGGCCTATGGTGAAAGCGGAGATATCTTCAGATAAGAACTGGATAGAGGCTTTCTGAGAAACTGCTTTGTGATGCATGCATTCCACTCAGGGAGTTATAGCTCTTTTCTCACAAGGCAGTGTTTGAACACTGTTCCCGTGAAACCAAAAAGTGATATTTTGTAACACATTGAGGACTGTGGAGAATAGTGAAATATACTGTTATAAAATCGATGAAGAAGCATTCCAAGAATCTGCTCTCTGATA
>NW_012116644.1:138384-139961 GCF_000951035.1 Colobus angolensis palliatus
CCTCAAACAACCCTGGAAAGAAGCTTTCCAGGATACTACTCTGTGATATGTGTAATCCTCTGACATAGATAAAGCTTTCTTTACATTACGCAGCTTGGAAACTGTCATGGACGGATCCATGAAGGGACCTTCAGGAGCACATTTTGGACTTTGGTGAAAAAGTAAATACCTTCAGATAAAAACTGGAAAGAATGTTTCAGTGAATCTGCTTTTTGCTATGTTTATTCATCTCACATAGAGGAAGCTTTCTTTATGATACGCAGCTTGGAAACTCCCTCATGGATGGTTCCAAGAAGGGATATTTGGGATCCCATTTGGGCCTATGGTGAAATACGAAATAGAGTCATATAAAAACTGGAGAAGCTTTCTGAGAAACTGCTTGGTGATGTGTGCATTCCACCCAGGGAGTTATAACTGTTTTCTCATAAGGCACCGTTTAAACAGTGTTCCCCTAAAACCACAAGAGTGATGTTCGGAGCACATTGAAGACTATGGCAAAAAGGGAAATGCTGTCCAATAAAAAACAGAAAGAAGCACTCAAAGAAACTGCTCTCTGTCATGTCCATTTCCTTCACAGGGTTAAAGCTTATTCTACATTTCCCAGTTTGAAGGTCGATCTTTAGGGCTTCTGTGAAAGGGTGGTAAGTGGCAACCGAGGGCTGTGTGAGGCAAAGAAATGTCTTTCATCAGAAATCGGAGAGAAGCTTTCTGCACAACTCTTTTGTGATATTTGTATTCATCTCATAGAGTTAAATCATTCTTTGCATTGAGCAGTTTGAAATCACTGTTTCTGTGAAATCTGAGAAAGGACATTTGGAAATGGTCTTTAGAATATTCTAGAAAAAATAACCTCAGAGAGAAACCAGAAGGAAGCTTTCTGTGAAACTGCTCTGTGTCATGTGAATTCTGCTCACACAGTGAAGCTGCTCTTTTCATTGAGCTCTATCATAACACTGTTTTTGTTTAGTCTGCAAAGGGACAGGAGTGCTTTGAAGCTTATGGTGTGATAGGAAATGAATTCAGATAGAAACTGGAGAGAAGTTTTCTGAGGAGCTGCTTTGTGACGTGTGCATTGCACTCACAGAAATATACCTTTCTTCTCCTAGAGGATTCCACAATCGCTTTTGGAGAAAAAGCTACCAAGATATATTCGGTAGTCGACTAAGGTGAAAAAGGAAATATCCTCAGACAAAAACTGGAAAGAAGATTTCTGTGAAACTGCTTTGTGTTAGAAATTTTTATTCATCTCGCATAGTTAAACATCAATTATATTACGCTGTTTGGAAAATCCGTCACGCACAGATCTGCAAAGTGACATTCAGGAGCACATTCAGGCCTACGGTGAAAGAGGAGATATCTTCAGATAAGAACTGGATAGAGGCTTTCTGAGAAACTGCTTTGTGATGTATGCATTCCATTCAGGGAGTTATAGCTCTTTTCTCACAAGGCAGTGTTTGAACACTGTTCCCGTGAAACCAAAAAGGTGATATTTTGTAACACATTGAGGACTGTGGAGAATAGTGAAATATACTGTTATAAAATCGATGAAGAAGCATTCCAAGAATCTGCTCTCTGAT
>NW_012116644.1:146519-154668 GCF_000951035.1 Colobus angolensis palliatus
GAAAACATCTTCAGATAGAAACTGGAGAGAAGCTTTCTGAGGACCTGCTTTGTGACCTGTGCACTCCACTCACAGAAATATACCTTTCTTCTCCTAGAGGATTCCGGAATCCCTTTTGGAGAAAAAACTACCAAGAGATATTCGGGAGTCAACTATGGTGAAAAAGGAAATATCCTCAGACAAAAACTGGAAAGAAGATTTCTGTGACACTGCTTTGTGTTAGAAATATTTATTCGACTCCCATAGTTAAAACTTCAAATTATATTACACATTTTGGAAACTTCGTCATGCACAGATCCACAAAGGGATATTTGGGAGCACAATCAGGCCTACATTAAAAGAGGAGATATCTTCAGTTAAAAACTGGATAGAAGTTTTCTGAGAAAATACTTTGTAATGTATGCATTCCATTCAGGGAGGTATACCTCTTTTCTCCCAAGGCAGTGTTTCAACACTGTTCCTGTGAAACAGAAAAAGTGATATTTTGGAACGTATGGAGGACTATGGCAAATAGTGAAATATAATGAAATGAAATCGAGGAAGAAGGGTTCCAAGAATCTGCTCTCTGATATGTGCATTCAATTCACAGAGGTAATGCGTCCCCTATGTTGCCCAGTTTCTAAACTCTATCTTTGAAGAATCTGGGAAGGGATATTTAGAGACGCCTGGAGGCTTGCGGTGAGCGAGGAAATGCTTTCTGATGAAACCTGCAGAGAAATGTTCTGAGCATGGATTTTGTGAAGCGTATATTTGTCTGATAGAGTCAAACCATTCTTGGATTGAGGAGCTTGAAATCACTGTTTCTGTGGAATCTGAGGAAGGACATTTGGGAACGATCCTTAGAATATGGAGAAACAAATATCCTCAGGTAAAACTCAGAAGGAAACTTTCTGTGAAACTGCTCTGTGTCATCTTAATTCTCTCACTCAGAGAAGCCTCTCTTTTAATTGAGCAGCTTCCTAGCCCTGTGTATGTATAGCATGTGATGGGATATTCGGTAGCACTTGCAGGCTAATGGTGAAAAAGGAAATATGCTCAGACCGAAACTGGAGAGAAGCTTTCTGAGGAACTGCTTTGTGACATGTGCATTTCAGTCACAGTGTTATACCTCTCTTCTCATACAGCGTTGGGGAATTCCTTTTGGAGAAACAGCTACCATGTGATGTAGGGGAGCATGTTGATACCAATGGTGAAAAGGGAATTAGTCTCAGACAAACACTGGAAAGAAACTTTCTAGGAAAATACTCTGTGATATGTTTAATCATCTCACATAGATAAACCTTTCTTTACATTACGCAGCTTGGAAACTCTTTTGGATGGATCCACGAAGGGACCTTCGGGAGCAGATTCTGGATGATGTTGAAAAAGGATATATCTTCAGATAAAAACTGGAAAGAAGCATTCTGTGAATCTGCTTTTTGCTATGTTTATTAATCTCACATAGATGAAGCTTTCTTTACAGTACATAGCTTGGAATCTCCCTCGTGGATGGATCCACAAAGGGATATTTGGGATCATATTCGGGCCTGTTGTGAAAAAGGAAATGTAGTCAGATAAAAACTGGAGAGAAGCTTTCTGAGAAACTGCTTGGTGATGTGTGCTTTCCACTCAGGGAGTTATAACTTTCTTCTCATAAAGCACAGTTTGAAAACTGTTCCTGTAAAACCGAAAGAGTGATATTCCAAGCAAATTGAAGACTATGGCAAAAAGTGAAATATTGTCCAATAAAAAAGAGAAAGAAGCACTCGAAGAAACTGCTCTCTGACATTCTTTTCACAGGGTTAAAGCTTACTCTACATTTCCCAGGTTAAAAGTCGATCTTTGTGGGTTCTGTGAAGGGATAGCAGGTGGCGACCGGAGGCCTGTGTGAGGAAAGGAAAGGTCTTCCCTTCGAGAATCAGAGAGAAGCTTTCTGCGCAACTGTTTTGTGATGTTTGTATTCATCTCATGGAGTTAAATCACTCTTTGGATTGAGCAGTTTGAAATCAGTGTTTCTGTGGAATCTGAGAAAGGACATTTGGAAATGCACTTTAGAACATCCTGAAAAAGAAAGAACCTCCGAGAAAAACCAGAAGGAAGCTTTCTGTGAAACTGCTCTGTGACACGTGAATTCTGCTCACACAGTTACGTTCTCTTTTCATTAAGCTGTATCAGAACACTGTTTTTTTTTTTTAGTCTGTGAAGGGATATTCTGGAGAGCCTTGAGGCTTACAGTGAGAAAGGAAACGTCTTGAGATAGAACCTGGAGATAAGCTTTCTGAGGCACTGCTTTGTCACGTGTACAGTGCACTTACAGAAATATACCTTTCTTCACCTATAGGATTGTGGAATCACTTTTGGAGAAAAAGCTACCAAGAGATATTCGGGAGTCTATGGTGAACATGGAAATATCCTCAGACAAAAACTGGAAATAAGAATTCTGTGAAACTGCATTTTGTTAGATATATTTATTCATCTCGCATTGTTAAAACTTTAATTATATTATGCAGTTTGGAATCTCCATCATGCACAGAACCGTGAAGGGACATTCATGAGCACATTCAGGGCTACGGTGAAAGAGGAGATATCTTCAGATAAAAACTGGATGGAAGCTTATAGAGAAACTACTTTGTGATGTATACATTATACTCAGTGAGTCATACCTCTTTTCTCACAAGGCAGTGTTTGAACACTCTTCCTGTGAAACCGAAAAAGTCATATTTCAGAACGCATTGATGACTATGGTGAATAGTGAAATATACTGAAATAAAATCGAGGAAGAAGCATTCCAGGAATCTACATTCTGATATGGGCATTCGCTTCACAGAGTTAATGCTTACTCTGTGTTGCCCAGTCCTGAAACTCTGTCTTGCAAGAATCTGTGAAGGGATATTCAGTAACACCCTGAGGCATGTGGTGAGCGAGGATACATCTTTTGATGAAACATGCAGAGAAACGTTCTGAACAAATGCTTTGCCATGTGTGTATTCGTCTCATTGAGTTCAACCATTCTTTGGATTGAGCAGCTTGAATTCACTATTTTTGTGGAATTGGAGGAAGGATATTTGTGAACGATCCTTGGAATATGGAGAAAGAATGATCCTCAGGTAAAATCCAGAAGGAAGCTTTCTGTGAAACTAGTCTGTGTCGTCTTAATTCCTCTCACTCAGATAAGGCTCTCTTTTCATTGAGCAGTGTTCTAGCCTTCTGTATGTTTAGCATGTGATGGGATATTCGGGAGCACTTTGAGGCTAATGGTGAAAAAGGAAATATGTTCAGACCGACACTGGAGAGAAGCTTTCCAAGGAACTGCTTTGTGACGTGTGCATTCCAGTCACAGTGTTATACCTCTCTTCTCATACAGCGTCGGGGAAACCCTCTTGGAGAAACAGGCACCAAGTGATATTCGGGAGCATGTTGATGCTGATGGTGAAAAGGGAAATAGCCTCAGACGAAATCTGGAAGGAAGCTTTCTAGGAAACTACTCTGTGATATGTGTAATCATCTCACATAGATAAAGCATTCTTTATATTATGCAGCTTGGAAACTGTCATGGACGGATCCACGAAGGGATCTTTGGGAGCACATTCTGGACTATGGTTAAAAAGGAAATATCTTCAGGAGAAAACCGGAAAGAAGCTTTCTGTAAATCTGCTTTTTGCTATGTTTAATCATCTCACATACCTGAAGCTGGCTTTACATTGCACAGTTTGGAAACTCCCTCATGGATGTGTCCGCGATGGGATATTTGGGATCACATTCAGGCCTATGGTGAAATAGGAAATATAGTCATATAAAAACTGGAGAGAAGCTTTCTGAGAAACTGCTTGGTGATGTGTGCATTCCACTCTGGCAGCTATAACTTTCTTCTCATAATGCACTGTTTGAACTCTGTTCCTGTAAATCCAAAAGAGTGGTATTCAGAGCACATTGATTACTATGGCAAAAAGTCAAATGTCACCCAACAAGAAACAGAAAGAAGCACTCGAAAAAGCTGCTCTCTGACAAGTCCATTATTTTCACGGGATTAAAGCTTCCTCTACATTACCCAGTATGAAAGTCGGCATTTGAGTTTCCTGCGAAGGGATCGTAAGTGGCAACCGGAATCCTGTGCGAGCAATGAAATGTGTTCCATCAAAAATTGGAGCGAATCTTTCCGTGCAACTCTTTTGTGATGTTTGTATTCATCTGATAGAGTTATATGATTCTTTGCATTGTGCAGTTTGAAATAACTGTTTCTGTGGAATCTGAGAAAGGACATCTGGAGACGCTCATTAGAATATCCTGAAAAAGAAGTAACCTCAGAGAAAACCTGAAAGAAGCATTCTGTGAAATTCCTCTGTGTCATGTGAATTCTGCTCACACGGTTAACCTTCTCTTTTCATAGAGCAGTATCATAACACTGTTTTTGTTTAATCTGCAAAGTGTTTTTCTGGAACCCTTTGAGGCTTACGGTGAGAAAGGAAACGTCTTTAAATAGAAACTGGAGAGTTTTCTGAGGAGCTGATTTGTGACATGAGCGTTTCACTCACAGAAATATACCCTTCCTCTCATATAGGATTCTGGAATCCCTTTTGGAGAAAAAGCTACCAAGAAACATTCGGGAGTATAGGAAGTGCTATGGTGAAAAAGGAAATATCCTCAGAGAAAAACTGGAAAGAAGATTTCTGTGAAACAGCTTTGTGTTAGATATATTTATTCATCTTGCATAGTTAAACTTTTCTTATATTACGCACACTTACATCTTAATTCCGCACACTCAGTTAAGCCTCTCCTTTCATTTGGAAATTCCATAAGGCACGGATCTGCGAAGGGACATTTGGGAGCACATTCAGGCCTACAGTGAAAGGGGAGATAGTTTCAGAAAAAAACTGGATAGAAGCTTTCTGAGAAACCACTTTGTGATGTATGGATTCCTCTCAGGGAGTGATACCTCTTTTATCACAAGGCAGTGTTTGAACACTGTACCTGTGAAACCGAAAAAGTGATATTTCGGTTCACATTGAGGACTATGGCGAATAGTGAAATATACTGAAATAAAATCGAGGAAGAAGCGTTCCAAGGATCTCCTCTCTGATATGTGCATTCACTTCACAGTGTTAATGCTTTTTCTATGTTGCCCAGTTTCGAAACTCTGTCTTTGAAGCACTTGTGAAAGGATATTTAGTGACACTCAGAGGCTTGTGGTGAACAAGGTAACGTCTTCTGATGAAACTTGCAGAGAAACTATCTGAGCAACTGCTTTGCGATGTGTGTATTTGTCTCTAAGAGTTAAACCATTCTTTGGATTGAGCAGCTTGAAATCACTCTTTTTGTGGCATCTGAGGAAGGAATTTTTGGAACAATCCATAAATATGGAGAAAGAAATATCCTCAGGAAAAATCAAGTAGGAAGCTTTCTGTGAAACTGCCCCATGTCATCTTAATTCCGCACACTCAGTTAAGCCTCTCCTTTCATTGAGCAGTTTTCTTACACTGTGTGTGTTTAGCGTGTGATGGGATATTCAGGAGCACTTTGAGGCTAACGGTGAAAAAGGAAATGTGTTCAGACCGAAACTGGAGAGAAGCTTTCTGAGGAACTGCTTTGTGATGTGTGCATTCCAGTCACAGTGTTATACCTCTCTTCTCATACAGCGTCAAGGAAACCCTTGGGAAGAAACAGGTACCAAGTAATATTCGGGAGCATGTTGATGCCAAAGGTGAAAAGGGAAACAGGCTTAGACAAATCCTGGAAAAAAGCTTTGTAAGAAACTACTTTGTGATATATGTAACCATCTCACATAGATAAAGCTTTCTTTATATTATGCAGCTTGGAAACTGTCATGGACGGATCCACGAAGGGACCTTCAGGAGCACATTCAGGACTGTGGTGAAAAAGGAAATATCTTCAGATAAAAACTGCAAAGAAGCTTACTGTGAATCTGATTTTTGCTATGTTTATTCATCTCACAGAGATCAAGCTTTCTTAACATTACACAGCTTGGAAACTACCTCATGGATGGATCCGTGAAAGGATATTTGGGATCATATTGGCGCCTACGTTGAATTATGAAATATAGCGAGATAAAAATTGGAGAGAAGATTACTGAGAAACTGCTTCATGATGAGAGCATTCCACTCAGGGAGTTGTAACTTTCTTCTTAGGCACAGTTTGAACACTGATCCTGTAAACCAAAACAGTGATATTCAGAGCACATTGAAGATTATGGCAAAAAGTGAAATGTCGTCCAATAAAAAACCGAAAGAAGCACTCAAAGAAACTGCTCTCTGACATGTACATTCTCTTTACAGTGTTAAATTATCCTCTACATTTCCCAGTTTGAAAGTCGGTCTTAGAGGGTTCTGCGAAGAGATACTAAGTGGCAACCGGAGGCCTGTGTTGAGCAAGGAAATTTCTTCCGTCGAAAATTGGAGAGAAGCTTTCGGCGCAAATATTTTGTGATGTTTGTATTCATCTCATAGAGATAATCATTCTTTGGAATGAGGAGTTTCAAATCACTGTTTCTGTGGAATCTGGGAAAGAACATTTGGAAACGCTCTTTAGAATATCCTGAAAAAGAAATAACCTCAGAGTGAAACCAGAAGGAAACTTTCTGTGAAACTGCTCTGTGTCACGTGAATTCTGCTCACACAGTTAAGCTACTCTTTTCATTGAGCAGTATTATAACCCTGTCTTTGTTTAGTGTGCAAAGGGATATTCAGGAACGCTTTCAGGCTTACGGTGAGAAAGGAAACGTCTTCAGATAGAAACTGGAGAGAAGCTTTCTGAGGAGCTGCTTTGTGACGTGTGCATTTCACTCTCAGAAATGTACCTTTCCTCTCCTAGCGGATTCGAGAATCCCTTTTGGGGAAAGAACTACCAAAAGACATTTGGGAGTATAGGGAGGGCTATGGTCAAAAAGGAAATATCCTCAGACAAAAACTGGAAAAAGATTTCTGTGAAACTGCTGTGTGTTAGGTATATTCGTCTTGCATAGTTAAAACTTATATTATGGAGTTTGGAAACTCCGTCATACACGGATCTGCGAAGGGACATTCGGGAGCACATTCAGGCCCATGGTGAAAGAGGAGATATCTTCAGATAACAACTGGATAGAAGCTTTCTGATAAACTACTTTGTGATGTATGCATTCCACTCAGGAAGTTACACCTCTTTTCTCACAAGGCAGTGTTTCAACACTGTTCCTGTGAAATTGAAAAGGTGATATTTTGGAATGAATTGAGGACTATGGTAAATAGTGAAATATACTGAAATAAAATTGAGGAAGAAGCATTCCAAGAATCTGCTCTCTGATATGTGCATTCACTTCACAGGCTTAATGCTTACTCTATGTTGCCCAGGTTTGAAACTCTGTGTTTGAAGAATCTGTGAAGGGATATTTAGCAACGACTGGAGGCTTGTGTTGAGCAAGAAAACGTCTTCTGATGAAACCTGCAGAGAAATGTTCTGAGCACCTGCTTTGCGATGTGTGCATTCATCTCATAGAATTAAACCTTTCTTTTGATTCAGCAGCTTGAAATCACTGTTTTTGTGGAATCTGTGGAAGGACATTTGGGAGCAATCCTTAGAATATGGAGAAAGAAATATCCTCAGGTAAAATCCAGAAGGAAGCTATCTGTGAAACTGCTCTGTGTCATCTTAATTCCTCTCACACAGATAAGCCTCACTCTTCATTGAGAAGTTTTCTAGCCCTGTGTATGTTTACCATGTGAGGGGATATTTGGTAGCACTTTCAGGCTAATGGTGAAAAAGGAAATATGTTCAGACTGAAAGTGTAAAGACGCTTTACGAGAAACTGCTTTGTGACGTGTGCATTTCAGTCACAGTGTAACACCTCTCTTCTCATACAGCATCGGGGAAACCCTTTTGGAGAAACAGGTACCAAGTGATATTCGGGAGCATGTTGATGCCAATGGTGAAAAGGGAATTAGCCCCAGACAAAAACTGGAAAGAAGCTTTCTAGGATACTACTCTGTGATATGTGTAATCATCTCACATAGATAAAGCTTTCCTTACACTGTGCAGCTTGCAAACTGCCATGGACAGATCCACGAAGGGACCTTCGGGAGCACATTCTGCACTATGGTGAAAAAGGAAATATCTTCAGATAAAAACTGGAAAGAAGCTTTCTGTGAATCTGCTTTTTGCTATGTTTATTCATCTCACATAG
>NW_012116644.1:163183-164170 GCF_000951035.1 Colobus angolensis palliatus
ATTCAGAAGAAAGCTTTCTGTTAAACTGCTCTGTGTTGTCTTAATTTCTCTCACTCAGATAAGCCTCTCTTTTCATTCAGCAGTTTTCTAGCCCTCTGTGTATTTAGCGTGTGATAGGATATTTGGGAGCACTTGGAGGCCAACGGTGGAAAAGGAAATATGTTCAGACCGAAACTGGGGAGAAGCTTTCCAAGGAACTGCTTTGTGACATGTGCATTCCAGTCAGAGTGTTATACCTTTCTTCTCATACAGCATCGGGGAAACCCTTTTGGAGAAACAGGCACCAAGTGATATTCGGGAGCATCTTTATGCCGATGATGAAAAGGGAAAGAGCCTCAGACAAAAACTGGAATGAAGATTTCCAAGAACCTAGTTTGTGATATGTGTAATCATCTCACATAGATAAAGCTTTCTTTACATTACGCAGCTTGGAAACTATCATAGACTGATCCATGAAGGGACTTTCGGAAGCACATTCTGGACTATGGTGAAAAAGGAAATAACTTCACATAAAAACTGGAAAGAAGGTTTCTGTGAATCTGGTTTTTGCTATGTTTATTCATCTGACATAGATGAAGCTTTCTTTACATTACGCAGCTTGGAAACTCCCTCCTGGATGGATGCACGAATGGATACTTGAGATCACTTTTGGGCCTACGGTGAAATAGGAAATACAGTCAGATAAAAACTGGAGAGAAGCTTTCTGAGAAACTGCTTGGTTATGTGTGTATTCCACTCAGGGAGTTATAACTCTCTTCTCATAAGGCACAGTTTGAACACTGTGCCTGTGAAAACAAAAGAGTGATATTTGAAGCAAATTTAAGACTATGGCAAAATTGAAAGGTCGTCCATTAAAAAACAGAAAGAAGCACTCCAAGAAACTGCTCTGTGACATGTCCTTTCTTATCACAGGTTTAAAGCTTACTCCACATTTCCCAGTTTGAAAGTCAATCTTTCAGGGTTCTGCGAAGGGATAGTAAGTGGCGA
>NW_012116644.1:165280-175301 GCF_000951035.1 Colobus angolensis palliatus
AACTGCTTTGCGATGTGTGTATTTGTCTCATAGAGTTAAACCTTTCTTTGGATTGAGCAGCTTGAAATCACTGTTTCTGTGGAATCTGAGGAAGGATATTTGGGAACGATCCTTAGAATATGGAGAAAGAAATATCCTCAGGTAAAATTCAGAAGGAGCCTTTCTGTGAAACTGCTCTGTGTCGACTTAATTCCTATCACTCAGATAAGCCTCTCTTTTCATTGAGCAGTTTACTAGCCCTGTGTATGTTTAGCCTGTGCTGGGATATTCGGGAGTACTTTGAGGCTAATGGTGTAAAAGGAAATAGGTTCAGACCGAAACTGGAGAGAAGCAACTGCTTTGTGACATGAGCATTCCAGTCACAGTGTTAAATCTCTCTTCTCATACAGCATCAGGAAACCTTTTCGAGAAAGAGCTACCAAGTGATATTCGGGAGCATGTTGATACCGATGGTGAAAAGTGAAATAGCCACAGACCAAAACTGGAAAGAAGCTTTCTAGGAATGACTCTGTCATATGTGTAATCATCTCACATAGATAAAGCTTTCTTTACATCATGCAGCTTGGAAACTGTCATGGAAGGATCCACGAAGTTTCTTCTCATAAAGCACAGTTTGAACGCTGTTCCTGTGAAACCAAAAGAGTGATATTCGGAGCACATTGAAGACTATGGCAAAAAGTGAAATGTCGTCCAATAAAAAACAGAAAGAAGCACTTGAAGAAACTGCTCTCTAACATATCCATTCTTTCACAGGGTTAAAGCTTATTCTACATTTCCCATTTTGAAAGTCAGTCTTTGAGGCTTCTGCGAAGTGATCGTAAGTGGCAACTGGAGGCCGGTGTGAGGCAAGGAAATGTCTTTAATCGAAAATCAGTGAGAAGATTTCTGCGCAACTCTTCTGTGATGTTTTGTATTCATCTCATAGAGTTAAATCATTCTTTGGATTGAGCAGTTTGAAATCACTGTTTCTGTGTTATCTGAGAAAGGACATTAGGAAATGCTTTCTAGAATATCCTGAAAAAGAAATAATCTCAGAGAGAAACCAGAAGGAAGCTTTCTGTGAAACTGCCTTGTGTCACGTGAATTCCACTCACACAGTTATGGTTCTCTTTTCTCTGAGCTGTATCATAACACTGTTTTTGTTTAGTCTGTGAAAGGATACTCAGGAGGGATTTGAGGCTTACTGTGCTAAAAGAAACGTCTTCAGATTGAAACTGGGGAGAAGCATTCTGAGGAGCTGCTTTGTGACGTGTGCATTCCACTCACAGAAATATACCTTTCTTCTCCTAGAGGATTCAGGAATTCTTTTGGTGAAAAAGCAACCAAGAGGTATTCAGGAGTATATCGACTATTATGTTGAAATAGGAAATATCCTCAGACAAAAACTGGAAAGAAGATTTCTGTGAAACTGCTTTGTGTTAGATATACTTTTCTGTCTCGCATAGTTAAAACTTTAATTATATTACGCAGTTTGGAAACTCCGTTGTGCACTGATTCACGACGGGACATTCGGGAGCACATTCAGGCCTACGGTGAAAGAGGATATATCTTCAGATAAAAAATGGATAGAAGCTTTCTGACAAACTACTTTGTGATGTATGCATTCTACTCAGGGAGTTATATCTCTTTTCTTAAGAGGCAGTGTTTGAACACTGTTCCTGTGAAACCGAAAAAGTGATATTTCAAACGCATTGAAGACTACGGTGAATAGTGAAATACACTGAAATAAAATTGAGGAACAAGCGTTCCAGAAATCTGCTCTCTGATATGTGCATTCACTTCACAGAGTTAATGCTTACTCTATGTTGCCCAGGTTTGAAACTCTGTCTATGAAGTATCTGTGCAGGAATCTGCCCTGTGATTTGTGCATTCACCTCACAGGTTTTTTACTTATTCTATGTTGCCCAGTTTCAAAACTCTGTCTTTGAATAATCTGTGAAGGGATATTTAGTGATGCCCACAGGCTTGTGGTGAGCGAGGAAACGCCTTCTGATGAAACCTGCAGAGAAACTTTCTGAGCAACTACTTTTCAATGTGTGCATTTGTCTCCTAGAGTTCAACCATTCTTTGGATTGAGCAGCTTGAAATCACTTTCTTTGTGGAATCTGAGAAAGAACATTTGGGAACGATTCATAGAATATGGAGAAAGAAATATCCTCAGGTAAAATCCAGAAGGAAGCATTCTGTGAAACTGCTCTTTGTCATCATTATTCCTCTCATTTAGATAAGCATCACTTTTCATTGAGCAGTTTTCTAACCCTGTGTATGTTTAGCACGTGATGGGATATATGGAAGCACTTTGAGGCTTACTGTGAAAAAGGAAATATGTTCAGATGGAAACTGGAGAGAAGCTTTCCGAGGAACAGCTTTGTGTCATGTGCATTCCACTCACAGTATTATACCTCTCTTCTCATACAGTGTCTGGTAAAACCTTTTGGAGAAACAGGTACAAGTGGTATTCGGGAGCATGTTGATGCCGATGGTGAAAAGGGAAATAGCCTCAGACAAAAACTGGAAAGAAGATTTCTATGAAACTACTCAGTGATATGTGTAATCATCTCACATAGATAAAACATTCTTTGCATTATGCAGCCTGGAAACTGTCATGGACGGATCCTCAAAGGGACCTTCGGGAGCACATGCAAGACTAGGGGGAAAAAGGAAACATCTTCAGATAAAATCTGGAAAGAAGCTTTCTGTGAATCTGCTTTTTGCCATGTTTACTGATCTCACATACGTGAAGTTTTCTTTACATTACACAGCTTGGAAACTCCCTGGTAGATGGATCCATCAAGGGATAATTGAGATAACATGCGGGTTTTTGGTAAAAAAGCAAATACAGACAGATAAAAACTGTAGAGAAACTTCCTGAGATACTGCTTGGTGATGTGCGCATTCCACTAAAGGAGTCATAACTTTCTTCTCTTAAGACACAGTTTGAACACTCTTCCTGTAAAACCAAAAGAGTGATATTCGGAGCACATTGAAGACTATGACAAAAAGTGAATGTCGTCCAATAAAAAACAGAAAGAAGCTCTCGAAGAAACTTCTCTGACATATCCATTCTTTTCACAGGTTAAATCTTACTCTACATTTGCCAGTTTTAAAGTCAATGTTTGAGAGTTCTGGGAATGGATAGTAAGTTGAAACTGCAGGCCTGTGTGAGGCAAGGAAATGTCTTCCATCGAAAATTGGAAAGAATCATTCTGCGCACCTCTTTTGTGATGTTTGTTTCATCTCAAAGAGTTAAATCATTCTTTGGATTGAGAAGTTTGAGATCACTGTTTCTGTGGAATCTGAGAAAGGACATTTGGTAATGCTCTTTAGAATATCCTGAAAAAGAAATAACCTCTCAGAGAAACTAGAAGGAAGCTTTCTGTGAAACTGCTCTGTGTCACGTGAATTCCGCTCACACAGTTAAGCTTCTCTTTTCCTTGAGCTGTATCATAACACTGTTTTTTTTAGTCTGTGAAGAGGTACTCTGGAGCACTTTTAGGCTTATGGTGAGAAAGGAAACGTTTTCAGATAGAAACTGGCAAGAAGCAATCTGAGGAGCTGCTTTGTGACTTGTGAATTCCAGTCATAGAAATATACTTTTATTCTCCTAGAGGATTCCGGAATCCCTTTGGGAGAAAAAGCTACCAAGAGATATTCAGGAGTATAGCGATGACTGTGGTGAAAAAGGAAACATCCTCAGACAAAAACTGGAAAGAAGATTTCTGTGAAACTGCTTTGTGTTAGATACATTTATTCATCTCACATAGTGAAAACTTTATATTACTCAGTTTGGAAACTCTGTCACGCACAGATACGCGAAGAAACGTTCGGGATCACATTCAGGCCGATGGTGATAGAGGAGATATCTTCAGGTAAAAACTGGAGAGAAGCTTCTTGAGAAACTACTTTGTGATGTGTTCATTCCACTCAGGGAGTTATACCTCTTTTCTCACAAGGCTGTGTTTGAACACTGCTCCTGTGAAACTGAAAAAGGGACATTTCAGAACACATTGAGGACTATGGTGAATAGTGAAATATACTGAAAGAAAATCGAGAAAGAAGGGTTCCAACAATCTGCTCTCTTGTATGTGCATTCACTTCACAGAGTTAATGCTTACTCTTTGTTGCCCAGTTTCGAAACTCTGTCTTTAAAGGATCTGTGAAGGAATATTTAGTGATGCCCAGAGACTTGTGGTGAGCGAGGAAATGCCTTCGGATTAAACTTTCAGCGAAACGTTCTGAGCAACTGCTTTGCGATGTGTATATTTGTCTCCTAGAGTTCGACCATTCTTTGGATTGAGCAGCTTGAAATCACTTTTTCTCTGGAATCTGAGGAAGGACATTTGGGAACAATCCTTAGAATATGGAGTTAGAAATATCCTCAGGTAAAATCCAGAAGGAAGCTTTCTGTGAAACTGCTCTGTGTCATCTTAATTTCTCTCACTCAGATAAGCCTCTCTTTTCATTCAGCAGTTTTCTAGCCCTCTGTATGTTTAGCATGTGATAGGATATTCGGGAGCATTTTGAGGCTAACCGTTAAAAGGAAATATGTTCAGACTGAAACTGTAGAGTGCTTTATGAGTAACTGCATTGTGACGTGTGCATTCCAGTCACAGTGTTATACCTCTCTTCTCATACAGCATCGGGAAACCCTTTTGGAGAAACAGGTACCAAGTGATATTCGGGAGCATGTTGATGCCGATGGTGAAAAGGGATATAGCCTCAAACAAAAAGTGGAAAGAAGCTTTCTAGGAATCTACTCGGTGATATGTTTAGTCATCTCACATAGATAAAGCTTTCTATACATTTCACAGCTTGGAAACTGTCATGGACGGATCCATAAAGGGACCTTCGTGAGCACATTCTGGACTATGGTGAAAAAGGGAATATCTTCCGATATAAACTAGAAAGAAGATTTCTGTGATCTGCTTTTTGCTATGTTCATTCATCTCACATAGATGATGCTTTCTTTACATTACACAGCTTGGAAACTCCCTTGTGGATGGATCCGTGAGAGATAATTGGGATCACCTTCAGGGCTATGGTGAAAGATGAAATATAGTCAGATAAAAACTGGAGAGAATCTTTCTGAGAAACTGCTTGGTGATGTGTGCATTCCACTCAGGGAATTATAAGTTTCTTCTCATAAGCCACCGTTTCAACACTGTTCCTGTAAAACCAAAAGAGTGATATTCGGAGCACATTGAAGACTATAGCAAATAGTGAAATGTTGTCCAATTAAAAACAGAAAGAAGCACTCGAAGAAACTGCTCTCTGACATGTCCATTCTTTTCACAGGGTTAAAGCCTACTCTACATTACCCAGTTTGAAAGTCGATCTTTGAGGGTTCTGCAAAGGGACAGTAAGTGGCGACCGGAGGCCTGTGTGAGGCAAGGAAATGTTTTCCATCGAAAATCGGAGAGCAGTTTCCTGCGCAACTGTTTTGTGATGTTTGTATTCATCTCATAGAGTTAAATCATTGTTTGGATTGAGCAGTTTGAAATCACTCTTTCTGTGGAATCTGAGAAAGGACATTGGAAACGCTCTTTAGAACATCCTGAAAAAGAAATAACCTCAGAGAGGAAGCAGCAGGATGCTTTCTGTGAAACTGCTCTGTGTCACGTGAATTCCTCTCACACAGCTAAACTTCTCTTTTCATTGAGCTGTATCACATCACTATTTTTGTTTAGTCTGCGAGGGGATATTCTGGAGGGCTTTGAGGCTTACAGAGAGAAAGGAAACGTCATCAGATAGAAATTGGAGGGAAGCATTCTGAGGAGCCGCTTTGTGACGTGTGCATTCCACTCACAGAAATATACCCTTCTTCCCCGAGAGGATTCCGGAATCCCTTTTGGAGAGAAAGCTACCAATAGATATTCGGCAGTATAGCGACGAATATGGTGAAAAAGGAAATATCCTCAGACAAAAACTGGAAAGATTTCTGTGAAACTGCTCCACGAAGGGACATCCAGGAGCACTATCAGGCCTTAGGTGAAAGAGGAGATATCTTCAGATAAAAACTGGATAGAAGCTTTCCGAGAAACTGCTTTGGGATGTATGCATTCCACTCAGGGAGTTATACCTGTTTTCTCACAAGGCAGTGTTTGAACACTGTTCCTGTGAAATAATGGAAAAAGTGATATTTCGGAATGCATTGAGGACTATGGCGAATAGTGAAATAAACTGAAATTAAATGGAGCAAGAAACGTTCCAAGAATCTGCACTCTGTTATGTACATTCACTTCACAGTGTTAATGCTTACACTATGTTGCAGAGTTTCGAAACCCTGTCTTGCAGAATCTGTGAAGGGATATTTAGTGATGTCCGGAGGCTTGTGGTGAGCGGGGAAACGCCTTCTGATGAAACCTGCAGAGAAACGTTCTGAGCACCTGCTTTGCGATGTCTGTATTCGTCTCATAGGGTTAAACCCTTCTTTGGATTGAGCAGCTTGAACTCACTGTTTTTGTGTTATCTGAGGAAGGAAATTTGGGAACAATCCTTAGAATATGGAGAAAGAAATATCCTCAGGTAAAATCCAAAAGGAAGCTTTCTGTGAATCTGCTGTGGGTCATCTTAATTCCCCTCACTCAGATAAGCCTCTCTTTTCATTGAGCTGTTTTCTAGCCCTGTGTATGCTTAGCGTGTGTTGGGATACTCAGGAACACTTTGAGGCTAACGGTGATAAAGGAAATATATTCAGACCGAAACTGGAGAGAAGCTTTCCAAGGAACTGCTTTGTGAAGTGTGCATTCCAGTCACAGTTTATACCGCTCTTCTCATACAGCGTTGGGGAAACCCTTTTGGAGAAACACCTACCAAGTGATATTCGGGAGCATGTTGATGCCAATGGTAGAAAGCGAAATAGCCTCAGACAAAAACTAGAAAGAAGTTTTCTAGGAAACTACTCTGTGATATGTGAAATCACCTCACATAGATAAAGCCTTCTTTACATTACACAGCTTGGAAACTGTCATGCACGGATCCATGAAGAGACCTTCATGAGCACATTCTGGATTATGGTGAAAAAGGAAATATCTTCAGATAAAAACTGGAAAGAAGCTTTCTGTGAATCTGCTTTTTGCTATGTTTATTCATCTACATTGATGAAGCTTTCTTTACTTTACACAGCTTGGAAACTCCCTCATGGATGGATCCGTGAAGGGACGTTCATCTCAACGAGTTACAACTTTGTCTTCACCAAGCAGTTTGCTAACACTGTTGTGGAATCTGCAAAGTGATATTTGGGATCGTATGGAGGCCCAGGGTGAAAACGGAAATATCCTCAGATAAAATATAGAGAGAAGCTTTCTGATAAATTGCTTTGTGATTTGTGAATTCATCACAAAGACATTGACCTTTCCCTTCTTGTACCAGTTTGCTAACAGTGTTTTCATGGAATCTGCAAAGTGATATATGGGAGCGCATTGAGGCCTATGGTGAAAACGGAAATATCCTCAGATAATAACTAGAAAGAAACTTTCTCAGAAGTTGCTTTCAGCTGTGTGAACACATAACACAGAGATTCACTTTTCCCTTCTTGCAGCAGTTTCATAAAACTGTTGTCGTGGATTCTGCCAAGTGATATTTTGGAGCTCATTGAGGTCTGTGGTGAATAAGGAAATATCCTCCGAGAAGAACCGGAATGAAGCTTTCAGAGTAACTGCTTTGTGATGTGTGAATTCATTTCAAAGTGTTACACTACTGTTTCACGGAGGAGTCTGCTAGCACTGACTTTGTGGAAGCTCAGAAGTGATGTCCTGGAGATCGTTGAATCCCATGGTGAATAATGAATTATCTTCAGACAAATCTGCAGAGAAGGCTTCTGAGAAACTTCTTTGTTGAGGGTGAATTCAGTTCACAGTGTTAGATGATTGTTTTCATTCAGGAGCTTGCTAACAGTGTTTTCACAGAAACTGCAATAAGAAACACGGTGGTGCTCTGAGACACAAATAACCTCAGCACAAACAAGAAAGAAGCTTTCTGAGAAACTGCTCTGTGATGGGTGAGTTCAACTCACTGGGTTACTCCTGTGTTTCATGGAGCCATTGGCTAGCCTTGTTTTTGTGGAATCTGAGAACTGATATTTCAGATCCCTTTGAAGACTATAGGGCCAAAGTAAATATCCTCCATTAAAAATGAGAAAGAAGCTTTCTGAGAAACTTCAGTGTGTTCTGTGAATTCATCTCACAGAATTACACCTTTCTCCTCATGAAGCCGTATGCTAAGACTGTTTTCGTGGAATTTGCTAAGTTATATTTCGGAACTCAGTGAAAGTTATGGCGGAAAAGAAAATGACCTCAGATTACAACTGGAAGGAAACGTTCTGAGAAACTACATTGTGACTTGAGAATGCAACTCACAAAGTTACACTTTCTTTTTCATTGATCCGTTTCCTAACACTCTTTTCTTGAAATCTGCATTGGGTTACTTCTTGGTGCAATGAAACTGACAGAGACAGAGGAAATATCATCAAATAAAAACTAGAAAGTCGCTTTCTGAGAAACTTCTTTGTGATATGTGAATTTATCTCACTGAGTGACAACTTTGGCTTCACGAAGCTGTTTGCTAACACTGTTGTCGTGGAATCCGCAAAGTGATATTTGGGATCGCATGGGGACCCATGGTGAAAATGGAAATATCCTGAGATAAAATCTAGAAAGGAGCTTTCTGAGAAATTGCTTTGTGATTTGTGAATTCATCACAAAGACATTCACATTTCCCTCTTGTAGCAGTTTTCTAACAGTGTTTTCATGGAATCTGCAAAGTGATATTTGGGTGCACATTGAGGCCTATGGTAAAAACGGAAATACCTTTGATAATAAATAGAAAGAAGCTTTCTCAGAAGTTGCTTTCTGATGAGTGAATTTATAACACAGAGATTCACTTTTCCCTTCTTGCAGCAGGTTCCTAACACTGTTGTCATGGATTCAGCCAAGTGATATTTGGGAGCTCATTGAGGGCAATGGTGGAAAAGGAAATATCCTCAGATAAAAAGTGGAAAGAAGCATTCTGAGAAACTGCCTTGTGACCTGTGGATGCAACTCACAGAGTTACACTTTCCTTTTCAATGATCCGTTGCAAAGACTCTTTTCTTGAAATCTGCATTGGGGTATCTGTTAGTGCAATGAAGCTGATGGTGACAAAAGAAATATCGTCAGATAAAAAGTAGAAAGTAGCTTTCTGATAAACTTCTCTGTGACATGTGAATTCATCTCACCGAGTTAAAACTTTGTCTTCATGAAGAAGTTTGCTAACTCTGTTGTCATGGAATCTGCAAAGTGATACTTGGGAGCTCATTGAGGGCTATGGTAAATAAGGAAATATCCTCCGAGAAAAACCGGAATGAAGCTTTCTGAGAAACTACTTTGTGATGTGTGAATCCATTTAAAAGTGTTACACCACTGTTTCACGGAGGAGTCTGCTAGCACTGGCTTAGTGGAAGCTCAGAAGTGATGTCTTGGATATCGTTGAATCCCACAGTGAATAATGAAATATCTTCAGACAAATCTGCAGAGAAGCCTTCTGAGAAACTTCTTTGTTGTGGGTGAATTCAGCTCACAGGGTTAGATGATTGCTTTCCTTCAGGAGCTTGCTAACAGCGTTTTCGCAGTAACTGCAATAAGACACACGGTGGCAATCTGAGACCACAAATAACTTCAGCTCAAACAAGAAAGAACCTTTCTGAGAAACTGCTCTGTGATGTGTGAATTCAACTTACTGAGTTACTCCTGTGTTTCATGGAGCCGTTGGGTAGCCCTGTTTTCGTGGAATCTGAGAACTGATATTTCAGATCCCTTTGAAGACTATAGGGCCAAAGGAAATATCCTCCACAAAAAAATGGGAAAGAAGCTTTCTAAGAAATTTCAATGTGATCTGTGAATTCATCTCATAGAGTTACACCTTTCTCCTCATGAAGCCACTCGCTGAGACTGTTCTCATGGAATTTGCAAAGTGATATTTTGGTGCCTAGTGAGGGTTATGGTGAAAAAGGAAATCTCCTCAGATAAAAACTGGAAAGAAGCGT
>NW_012116644.1:176176-182492 GCF_000951035.1 Colobus angolensis palliatus
AGCAGTTTGCTAACACTGTTTTTGTGGAATCTGCAAAGTGATATTTGGGAGCTCATTGAGGTCTATGGTGAAAAAGGAAATATCCTCAGATTAAAACTGGAAAGAAGCGTTCTGAGAAACTGCATTATGATGTGTGAATCTAACTCACAGAGTTACACTTTTCTCTTCAGATTCAGTTTGTTAACACAGTTTTCTTGTAATCTGCATTTGGATACTCCTGAGCACAATGAAGCTTACGGTGACAAAGGAAATTTCCTCAGACAAAAACTACAAAGAAGCTTTCTTAGAAACTTCTTTGTGATGTGTAAATTCATCTCACAGAGTTACACTTACGTTTCATGGAGCAATTGATTAACACTGTCTTTGAGGAACGTGAGAAGTTCTACCTTGGATCGCATTGAGGCCTACGCTGTTACAGGAAATATCCTCAATTAAAAACGTGAAAGAAGCTTTGCGACAAATTTCTTTGTGATATGTGAATTCATCTCACAGAGTAACAACTTAGTCTTCATTAAGCAGTTTGCTAACAGTGTTTTCGTGGAATCTGCAACGTGATATTTGGGAGAGCATGGAAGCCTATGGTGAAAACGGAAATAACCGCAGATAATAACTAGAAAGAAGCTTTCTCAGAAGTTGCTTTCTGATGTGTGAATTCATAACACAGAGATTCACTTTTCCCTTCTTGCAGCAGGTTCCTAACACTGTTGTCATGGAATCTGCCAAGTGATATTTGGGAGCTCATTCAGCACTGTGGTGAAAAAGGAAATATCCTCAGATAAAAATTGGAAAGAAGCGTTCTGAGAAACTGCCTTGTGACATGTGGATGCCACTCACAGTGTTACACTATCCTTTTCATTTATCCTTTGCTAAGACTCTTTTCTTGAAATCTGCATTGGGATATCTCTTAGCCCAAAGAAGCTGACGCTAAGAAAGGAAATATCCTCAAACAAAAACTAGAAAGTGGCTTTCTGAGAAACTTCTTTGTGACATGTGAATTCATCTCACTGATTTACAACTTTGTCTTCACGAAGCAGTTTGCTAACACTGTTTTTGTGGACTCTGCAAAGTGATATTTGGGAGCTCATTGAGGGCTATGATGAAAAAGGAAATATCCTCCGAGAAAACCAAAATGAAGCTTTCTGAGAAACTGCTTTGTGATGTGTGAATTCATTTCAAAGTGTTACACCACTGTTTCATGGAGAAGTCTGCTAGCACTGACTTTGTGAAAGCTCAGAAGTGATGGCTTGGATATCATTGAATCCCATGGTGAATAATGAAATATCTTCTGACAAATCTGCAGAGAAGCCTTCTCAGAAACTTGCCTGTAGTGTGTGTATTCGGCTCACAGTGTTAGATGGTTGTTTTCCTTCAGGAGCTTGCTAACAGTGTTTTCGCAGAAACTGCATTAAGACACACGGTGGCATTCCGAGACCAAAAATAACCTCAGCTCAAACACGAAAGAAGCTTTCTGAGAAACTGCTCTATGATGTATGAATTCAACTCACTGAGTTACTCCTATATTTTGTGGAGCCATTGGCAAGCCCTGTTTTTGTGAACTCTGAGAACCGATATTTCGGATCCCTTTGAAGTCTATAGGGCCAAAGGAAATATCCTCCGTTAAAAATGGGAAAGAAACTTTCTGAGAAACTTCAATGTGATCTTTGAATTCATCTCACAGAGTTACACCTTTCTCCTCATGAAGCTGTTCATTGAGACTGTTCTCATGGAATTTGCAAAGTGATATTTGGGAGCCCAGTGAGGGTTATAGTGAAAAAGGAAATATCCTCAGATAAAAACTGGAAAGAAGCGTTCTGAGAAACTGCCTTGTGACATGTGGATGCACTCACAGAGTTACACTTTCCTTTTCGTTGATCCGTTGCTAAGACTCTTTTCTTGAAATATGCATTGTGATATCTCTTAGCGCAATGAGGCTGATGGTGAGAAAGGAAATATCCTCAAAGAAAAACTAGAAAGTAGCTTTCTGAGAAACTTTTTTTGACATGTGAAGTCATCTCACCGAGTTACAACTTTGTCCTCATGAAGCAGTTTGCTAACACTGTTATGGAATCTGCACAGTGATACTTCGGAGCACATGGAGGCCCATGGTGAAAACGGAAATATCTTCACATAAAAACTAGAAAAAAGCTTGCTGAGAAATTGCTTTGTGAGATGTAAATTCATCACAAAGACATTCACCTTTCCCTTCTTGTAGCAGTTTGCTAACAGTGTTTTCATGTAATCTGCAAAGTGATATTTGGAGCGAATTGAGGCCTATGGTGAAAACGGAAATATCCTCCAATAATAACTAGAAAGAAGCTTTCTCGGAAGTTGCTTTCTGATGTGTGAATACATAACACAGAGATTCACTTTTTGTTTCTTGCAGCAGCTTCCTAACACTGTTGTCATAGATTCTGCCAAGTGATATTTGGGAGCTCATTCAGGGCTGTGGTGAAAAAGGAAATATCCTCAGATAAAAACTGAATAGAAGCAGTCTGACAAACTGCCTTGTGACATGTGGAACCAACTCACAGAGTTAGATTTTTATTTTCATTGATTCCATTGCTTAGACTCTTTTCCTAAAATCTACACTGGGATATCTCTTAGCGCAAAGAAGCTGACGGTGACAAAGGAAATATCCTCAGAGAAAAACTAGAAAGTAGCTTTCTGAGAAACTTCTTTGTGACATGTGAATTCACATCACCGAGTTACAATTTTGTCTTCACGAAGCAGTTTGCTAACGCTGTTGTCATGGAATCTGCAAAGTGATATTTGGGAGCTCATTGAGGACTACGGTGAAAATGGAAATATCCTCAGATTAAAACTGGAAAGAAGCGTTCTCAGAAACTGCATTTGATTTGTGAATGCAACTCACAGAGTTACACATTTCTCTTCAGAGATCAGTTTGCTAACAGTTTTCTTGACATTTGCAATTGGATACTTCTGAGCGCAATGAGGCTTACGGTGACAAAGGAAATATCCTCAGACAAAAACTACAAAGAAGCTTTCTTAGAAACTTCTTTGTGATGTATCAATTCATCTCACAGAGTTACACTTACGTTTCATGGATCAGTCGATTAACACTGTATTTGAGGAACCTGAGAAGTGCTACCTTGGATCACATTAAGGCCTATGCTGTTACAGGAAATATCCTCAATTAAAAACCTGAAAGAAGCCTTGTGACAAACTTCTTTGTGATATGTGAATTCATCTCACAGAGTAACAACTTAGTCTTCATGAAGCAGTTTGCTAACAGTGTTTTCGTGGAATCTGCAAAGTGATATTTTGGACCGCATTGAGGCCTATTGTGAAAACGGAAATAGCCTCAGATAATAACTAGAAAGAAGTTTTCTCAGAAGTTGCTTTCTGATGTGTGAATTCATAACACAGAGATTCACTTTTCCCTCCTAGCAGCAGGTTCCTAACACTGTTGTCGTGGATTCTGCCAAGTGATATTTGGGAGCTCATTCAGCGCTGTGGTGAAAAAGGAAATATCCTCAGATAAAAACTGGAAAGAAGCGTTCTGAGAAACTGCCTTGTGACATGTGGAGGCAACTCAGAGAGTTACACGTTCCTTTTCATTGATCCCTTTGCAAAGACTCTTTTCTTGAAATCTGCATTGGGATATTTCTTAGCGCAATGAAGCTGACGGTGACAAAGGAAATATTCTCACATAAAAACTAGAAAGTAGCTTTCTGAGAAACTTCTTTGTGATATGTAAATTCATCTCACCGAGTTACAACTTTGTCTTCACGGAGCAGTTTGCTAACACTGTTTTTGTGGAATCTGCAAAGTGATATTTGGGAGCTCATTGAGGTCTATGGTGAAAAAGGAAATATCCTCAGATAAAAACTGGAAAGAAGCGTTCTGAGAAACTGCAATATGATGTGTGAATCTAACTCACAGAGTTACACTTTTCTCTTCAGATTCAGTTTGTTAACACAGTTTTCTTGTAATCTGCATTTGGATACTCCTGAGCACAATGAAGCTTACGGTGACAAAGGAAATTTCCTCAGACAAAAACTACAAAGAAGCTTTCTTAGAAACTTCTTTGTGATGTGTAAATTCATCTCACAGAGTTACACTTACGTTTCATGGATCAGTCGATTAACACTGTATTTGAGGAACCTGAGAAGTGCTACCTTGGATCACATTAAGGCCTATGCTGTTACAGGAAATATCCTCAATTAAAAACCTGAAAGAAGCCTTGTGACAAACTTCTTTGTGATATGTGAATTCATCTCACAGAGTAACAACTTAGTCTTCATGAAGCAGTTTGCTAACAGTGTTTTCGTGGAATCTGCAAAGTGATATTTTGGACCGCATTGAGGCCTATTGTGAAAACGGAAATAGCCTCAGATAATAACTAGAAAGAAGTTTTCTCAGAAGTTGCTTTCTGATGTGTGAATTCATAACACAGAGATTCACTTTTCCCTCCTAGCAGCAGGTTCCTAACACTGTTGTCGTGGATTCTGCCAAGTGATATTTGGGAGCTCATTCAGCGCTGTGGTGAAAAAGGAAATATCCTCAGATAAAAACTGGAAAGAAGCGTTCTGAGAAACTGCCTTGTGACATGTGGAGGCAACACACAGAGTTACACTATCTTCTTCATTTATCCTTTGCTAAGACTCTTTTTTTGAAATCTGCATTGGGATATCTCTTAGCCCAATGAAGCTGATGCTAAGAAAGGAAATATCCTAAAACGAAAACTGGAAAGCAGCTTTCTGAGAAACTTCTTTGTGACATGTGAATTCATCTCACCGAGTTACAACTTTGTCTTCAAGAAGCAGTTTGCTAACACTGTTGTCATGGAATCTGCAAAGTGATATTTGGGAGCTCATTGAGGGCTATGGTGAAAAAGGAAATATCCTCCGAGAAAAACCGGAATGAAGCTTTCTGAGAAACTGCTTTGTGATGTGTGAATTCATTTCAAAGTGTTACACCACTGTTTCACAAAGAAGTCTGCTAGCACTGACTCTGTGGAAGCTCAGAAGTGATGTCTTGGATATCGTTGAATCCCATGGTGAATAATGAGAAATCCGCAGAGAAGCCTTCTCAGAAACTTCTTTGTTGGTGATGAATTCAGCTCACAGGATTAGATGATTGTTTTCATCCAGGAGCTTGCTAACAGTGTTTTCACAGAAACTGCAATAAGACACATGGTTGTGCTCCGAGACCACAAATAACCTCAGCTCAAACAAGAAAGAAGATTTCTGAGAAACTGCTGTGTAATGTGTGAATTCAACTCACCGAGTTACTGCTGTTTTTCACAGAGCCTTTGGCTATCCCTGTTTTTGAGAATCTGAGAACCGATATTTCGGATCCCTTTGAAGACTATACGGCCAAATGAAATATCCTCCGTTAAAATTGAGAAAGAATCTTTCTGAGAAACTTCAATAAGTTCTGTGAATTCATCTCACAGAGTTACACATTTCTCCTCATGAAGCCATTCGCTAAAACTGTCCTCGTGGAATTTGCAAAGTGATATTTGGGAGCCCAGTGAGGGTTATGGTGAAAAAGGAAGTCTCCTCAGATAAAAACTGGAAGGAAGCGTTCTGAGAAACTGCATTGTGACCTCTGAATACAACTCACAGAGTTACACTTTCCTTTTCATTGATCCGTTTGCTAACACTTTTTTCGTGAAATCTGCTTTGGGATATTTCTTAGCCTAAGGAAGCTGACGGAGACAAAGGAAATATCCTCAAAAAAAAAACTAGAAAGTCGCTTTCTGAGAAACTTCTTTGTGATATGTGAATTCATCTTACCGAGTTACAACTTTGTGTTCATGAAGCAGTTTGCTAACACTGTTGTTGTGGAATCTGCAAAGTGATAGTTGGGAGCGCATGGAGGCCCATGGTGAAAACGGAAATATCCTCAGATAAAAACTAGAAAGAAGCTTGCTGAGAAATTGCTTTGTGATATGTGAACTCATCACAAAGAGATTCACCTATCCCTTCTTGTAGCAGTTTGCTAACAGTGTTTTCATGGAATCTGCAAAGTGATATTTGGGAGCGCCTCAAAGCCTATGGTTAAATGGATATACCCTCAGATAATAACTAGAAAGAAGCTTTCTCAGAAGTTGCTTTCTGATGTGTGAATTCATAACACAGAGATTCACTTTTCCATTCTTGCAGTAGGTTCCTAACACTGTTGTCGTGGATTCTTCCAAGTGATATTTGGGAGCTCATTGAGGACTATGGTGAAAAAGGAAATATCCTCAGATGAAAACTGGAAAGAAGCATTCTGAGAAACTGCCTTGTGACATGTGGATGCAACTCACAGAGTTATACTTTCCTTTTCATTGATTTGTTGTTAAGAC
>NW_012116644.1:182542-187570 GCF_000951035.1 Colobus angolensis palliatus
TGAAAACGGAAATATCCTCAGATAAAAACTAGAAAGAAGCTTGCTGAGAAATTGCTTTGTGATATGTGAACTCATCACAAAGAGATTCACCTATCCCTTCTTGTAGCAGTTTGCTAACAGTGTTTTCATGGAATCTGCAAAGTGATATTTGGGAGCGCCTCAAAGCCTATGGTTAAATGGATATACCCTCAGATAATAACTAGAAAGAAGCTTTCTCAGAAGTTGCTTTCTGATGTGTGAATTCATAACACAGAGATTCACTTTTCCATTCTTGCAGTAGGTTCCTAACACTGTTGTCGTGGATTCTTCCAAGTGATATTTGGGAGCTCATTGAGGACTATGGTGAAAAAGGAAATATCCTCAGATGAAAACTGGAAAGAAGCATTCTGAGAAACTGCCTTGTGACATGTGGATGCAACTCACAGAGTTATACTTTCCTTTTCATTGATTTGTTGTTAAGACTCTATTCTTGATATCTGCATTGGGATATCGTTCAGCACAATGAAGCTGACCATGACAAAGGAAATATCCTCAGATAAGAACTAGAAAGTAGCTTTCTGAGAAACTTCTTTGTGACATGTGAATTCATCTCACCGAATTACAGCTTTGTCTTCACGAAGAAGTTTGCTAACACTGTTTTTGTGGAATCTGCAAAGTGATATTTGGGAGCTCATTGAGGTCTATGGTGAAAAAGGAAATATCCTCGGATTAACACTGAAAAGAAGCGTTCTGAGAAACTACATTATGATGTGTGAATGCAACTCACAGAGTTACACTTTTCTCTTCAGAGATCAGTTTGTTAACACAGTTTTCTTGAAATCTGCAATTGGATACTTCTGAGTGCAATGAGGCTTACGGTGACAAAGGAAATATACTAAGACAAAAACTAGAAAGAAACTTTCTTAGAAACTTCTTTGTGATGTGTCAATTCATCACAGAGTTACACTTACGTTTCTTGGAACAGTCGATTAACACTGTCTTTGAGGAACCTGAGAAGTGCTACCTTGTATTGCATTGAGGCCTATGCTGTTATAGGGAATATCCTCAATTAAAAACGTGAAAGAAACTTTGTGACAAATTTCTTTGTGATATGTGAATTCATCTCACAGAGTAGCAACTTAGTCTTCAAGAATCAGTTTGTTAACAGTGTTTTCGTGGAATCTGCAAAGTGATATTTGGGAGCGCATTGAGGCCTATGGTGAAAACGGAAATATCCGCGGATAATAACTGGAAAGAAGCTTTCTCAGAAGTTGCTTCCAGATGTGTGAATTCAGAACACAGAGATTCACTTTTGTCTTCTTGCAGCAGGTTCCTAACACCGTTGACGTGGATTCTGCCAAGTGATATTTGGGAGCTCATTGAGGGCTGTGGTGAAAAAGGAAATATCCTCAGATAAAAACTGGAAAGAAGCATTCTGAGAAACTATCTTTTCACATGTGGATGTAACTCAAAAGTTACACTTTCCTTTTCATTGATCCGTTGCTAAGACTCTTTTCTTGAATTCTGCATTGGGATATCTCAGCGCAATGAAGCTGACGGTGAGAAAGAAAATATCCTCAAAGAAAAACTATAAAGTAGCTTTCTGAGAAACTTCTTTGTGACATATGAATTCGTCTCACCGAGTTACAACTTTGTCTTCATGAAGAAGTTTGCTAACACTGTTGTTGTGAAATCTGCAAAGTGATATTTGGGTGCTCATTGAGGGCTATGGTGAACAAGGAAATATCCTCGGAGAAAAACCGGAATGAAGTCTTCTGAGAAACTACTTTGTGATGTGTGAATTCATTTCAAAGTGTTACACCACTGTTTCATGGAGGAGTCTGCTAGCACTGTCTTTGTAAGCTCAGAAGTGATGTCCTGGAGATCGTTCAATCCCATGGTGAATAATGAAATATCTTCAGAGAAATCTGCAGAGAAGCCTTCTGAGAAACTTCTTTGTTGTGGGTGAATTCAGCTCACAGGGTTAGATGATTGTTTTCATTCAGGTGCTTGCTAACAGTGTTTTCACAGAAACTGCAATAGGACACACGGTGGTGCTCCGAGACACAAATAACCTCAGCACAAACAAGAAAGAAGCTTTCTGAGAAACTGCTCTGTGATGTGTGAATTGAATTCATTGAGTTACTCCTGTGTTTCCTGGAGTCGTTGGCTAGCCCTGTTTCTGTGGAATTTGAAAACTGATATTTCAGATCCCTTTGAAGACTATAGGGCCAAAGGAAATATCCTCCATTAAAAATGAGAAAGAAGCTTTCTGAGAAACTTCAATGTGATCTTTGAATTCATCTCACAGAGTTACAACTTTCTCCTCATGAAGCCATTCGCTAAGACTGTTCTCATGGAATTTGCTAAGTGGTATTTTGGAACCGTGCTCATTGAGGGCTATGGTGAACAAGGATATATCCTCTGGAGAAAAACCGGAATGAAGTCTTCTGAGAAACTACTTTGTGATGTGTGAATTCATTTCAAAGTGTTACACCACTGTTTCATGGAGGAGTCTGCTAGCACTGTCTTTGTAAGCTCAGAAGTGATGTCCTGGAGATCGTTCAATCCCATGGTGAATAATGAAATATCTTCAGAGAAATCTGCAGAGAAGCCTTCTGAGAAACTTCTTTGTTGTGGGTGAATTCAGCTCACAGGGTTAGATGATTGTTTTCATTCAGGTGCTTGCTAACAGTGTTTTCACAGAAACTGCAATAGGACACACGGTGGTGCTCCGAGACACAAATAACCTCAGCACAAACAAGAAAGAAGCTTTCTGAGAAACTGCTCTGTGATGTGTGAATTGAATTCATTGAGTTACTCCTGTGTTTCCTGGAGTCGTTGGCTAGCCCTGTTTCTGTGGAATTTGAAAACTGATATTTCAGATCCCTTTGAAGACTATAGGGCCAAAGGAAATATCCTCCATTAAAAATGAGAAAGAAGCTTTCTGAGAAACTTCAATGTGATCTTTGAATTCATCTCACAGAGTTACAACTTTCTCCTCATGAAGCCATTCGCTAAGACTGTTCTCATGGAATTTGCTAAGTGGTATTTTGGAACCCAGTGAGAGTTATGGTGGAAAAGGAAATCACCTCAGATTACAACTGGAAGGAAGCGTTCTGAGAAACTGCATTGTGACTTGTGAATACAACTCACAGAGTTACACTTTCCTTTTCATTGATCCGTTTGCTAACACTCTTATCTTGGAATCTGCATTGGTTTAATTCTTAGTGCAATGAAGCTGACAGAGACAAAGGAAATATCATCAAATAAAAATTAGAAAGTCGCTTTTTGAGAAACTTATATGTGATATGTGAATTCATCTCACTGTGTTACAACTTTGTTTTAACGAAGCTGTTTGCTAACACTGTTGTCGTGGAATCTGCAAAGTGATATTTGGGAGTGCATGGAGGCCCATGGTGAAAACGGAAATATCCTCAGATAAAATCTAGAAAGAAGCTTGCTGAGAAATTGCTTTGTGATTTGTGAATTCATCACAACGACACTCACCTTTCCCTTCTTGTAGCAGTTTGCTAACAGTGTTTTCGTGGAATCTGCAAAGTGATATTTGGGAGCGCATTGAAGCCTATGGTGAAAATGGAAATATCCTCCGATAATAACTAGAAAGAAGCTTTCTCAGAAGTTGCTTTCTGGTATGTGAATTCATTACACAGAGATTCGCTTTTCCCTTCTTGCAGCAGGTTCCTAACACTGTTGTTGTGGATTCTGCCAAGTGATATTTGGGAACTCATTGAGGGCTGTGGTGAAAAAGGAAATGTCCTTAGATTAAAACTGGAATTAAGTGTTCTGAGAAACTGCTTTGTTACATGTGGATGCAACTCACAGTTACACTTTCCTTTTCATTGATCCATTGATAAGACTTTTTTCTTGAAATCTGCATTGGGATATTTCTCAGCGTAATGAAAGTGACTGTGACAAAGGAAATATCCTTAGATGAAAACTAGAAAGAAGCTTTCTTAGAAACTTCTGGGTGTTGTGTGAATTCATCTAACAGTGTTACACTTCTGTTTACTGGAGCAGTCCGTTAGCAGTGTCTTTCAGTTACCTGAGAAGGGCTACTTTGGATCACATTGAGGCCTACGCTGTTAAAGGAAATATCATCAGTTAAAATCGTGAAAGAAGCATTCTGTGACACTTCTTTGTGATATGTGAATTCGTCTCACAGAGTTCAAACTTTGTCCTCAGGAAGCAGTTTGCTAACTCTCTTTTCGTGGAATCTCCTAACTGACATTTAGGAGCCCATGGGGGCCCATGGAAAAACAGGAAATGTCCTCAGATAATAACTAGAGAGAAGCTTTCTGAGAGATTGCTTTCTGATGTGTGACTTCATCACACAGAGTTCCACCCTTCCCTTGTTGGAGCAGTTTGCTAAAACTGTTGTCGTGGATTCTGCAAAGTGATATTTGGGAGCTCATTGAGGGCTATGGTGAAAAAGAAAATATCCTCAGGGAAACACTGGAAAGAAGCCTTCTGAGAAACTGCATTGCGATATGTGAATGCAACTCACAGGGTTACACGTTTCCCTTCAGTGATCAGTTTGCTAACACAGTTTTCTTGAAATCTGCAATGGGATACTTCTTAGCACAATGAAGCTTACGGTGACAAAGGAAATATCTTCAGAGGAAAACTAGAAAGAAGCTTTCTTAGAAACTTCTTGGTGATGTGTGAATTCATCTCACAGAGTTACACTTCTGTTTCATGGAGCAGTCCATTAGCACTGTGTTTGAGGAACCTAAGAAGGGATAGTTTGGATCGCATTGAGGCCTACGCTGATAAAGGAAATATCATCAGTTCAAAACGTGAAACAAGCTTTCTGAGAAACTTGTGATCTGTGAATTCATCTCTCAGGGTTGCAAATTAATCCTCAGGAAGCAGTTTGCTAACACTCTTTTCGTGGAATCTGCTAAGTGACATTTGTGAGCCCATGGGGGCGAATGGTGAAAAAGGAAAAATCCTCAGATAATAACTAGAGAGCAGCTTTCTGAGAGATTGCTTTCTGATGTGTGACTTCATCACGAAGAGTTCCAC
>NW_012116644.1:187620-190415 GCF_000951035.1 Colobus angolensis palliatus
CAAGGAAATGTCTTCCATCGAAAAGTGGAGAGAAGCTTTCTGCACAACTCTTTTGTGCTGTTTGTATTCATCTCATAGAGTTAAATCATTCTTTGGATTGAGCAGTTTGAAATCACCGTTTCTGTGGAATCTGAGAAAGGACATTTGAAAACGCTCTTTTGAATATCCTGAAAAAAAAATAACCTCAGAGAGAAACCAGAGGGAAGCTTTCTGTGAAACTACTCTGTGTCACGTGAATTCCGCTCACACAGTTAAGATTCTCTTTTCATTGAGCAGTATCATAATACTGTTTTTGTTTAGTCTGAGAAAGTCAGAGCACTTTGAGACTCTTGGTGAGAAATGAAACGCCCTCAGATAGAAACTGGAAAGAAGCGTTCTGAGGAGATTCTTTGTGACGTGTGCATTCCACTCACAGAAACATACCTTTCTTCTCCAAAAGGATTCCAGAATCCCTTTTGGAGAAAAAGCTACCAAGAGACATTTGGGAGTATAGGGATGCCTCTGGTGAATAAGGAAATATCCTCAGACAAAAACAGCAAAGAAGATTTCTGTGAAACCGCTTGGTGTTAGATATACTTTTTCAACATGCATCATTAAAACTTTTCTTATATTACACGGTTTGGAATGTCCATCATGCGCAGATTTGCGAAGGGACATTCGGGGGCACATTAAGGCCTATGGTGAAAGAGGAGATATCTTCAGATAAAAAGTGGATAGAAGCTTTCTGAGAAACTACTTTGTGATGTATGCATTCCCCTCAGGCAGTTATACCTCTTTTCTCACAAGGCAGTGTTTGAACACTGTTGCTGTGAAACCGAAAAGGTGATACTTTGGAATGCATGGAGGACTATGGTGAATAGTGAAATATACTGAAATAAAATCGAGTAAGAAGCGTTCCAAGAATCTGCTCTCTGACATGTGCATTCACTTCACAGAGTTAATGCTTACTCTATGTTGCTCAGTTTCGAAACTCTGTCTTTGAAGTGTCTGTGAAGGGATATTTAGTGATGCCTGGAGGCTTGTGGTGAGCAAGGAAACGTCTTCCGATGAAATCTGCAGAGAAAATTTCTGAGCAGCTGCTTTGTGATGTATTTGTCTCACAGAATTAACCCATTCTTTCGATTGAGCAGCTTCAAATCACTGTTTTTGTGGCATCTGAGGAAGGACATTTGGGAACGATCCTTAGAATATGGAGAAAGATATATCCTCGGGTAAAATCCAGAAGGAAGCTTTCTGTGAAACTGCTCTGTGTCGTCTTAATTCCTCTCACTCAGTTAAGCCTCTCTTTTCATTGATCAGTTTTCTCATCCTGTGCATGTTTAGGATGTGATGGGATATTCAGGAGCACTTTGAGGCTTACAGTGATAAAGGAAATATGTTCAGACAGAAACTGGAGAGAAGCTTTCCGAGGAACTGCTTTGTAACGTGTGCATTCCACTCACAGTGTTATACATCTCTTCTCATACAACGTCGGGGAAACCCTTTTTAGAGACAGGTACCAAGTGATATTCTGGAGCATGTTGATGCTGATGATGGAACGGCTAATAGCCTCAGAAAAAAACTGGAAAGAAGCTTTCTAGGAAACTACTCTGTGATATGTGTAATCACCTCACACAGATTAAGTTTTTTTACATTAACCAGCTTGGAAACTGTCATGGATGGATCCACGAAGGGACCCTCAGGAGCACATTCAGGACTATTGTGAAAAAGGAAATATCTTCAGATAAACACTCGAAAGAATCTTTCTGTGAATCTGCATTTTCCTATATTTATTCAACTCACATATGGGAAGCTTTCTTTACATTACATGGTTTGGAAGTCCCTCGTGGATGGATCCGCGAAGGGATACTTGGGATCACATTCAGGCCTATGGTGAAACTGCATTGTGACTTGTGAATACACCACACAGAGTTACACTTTCCTTTTCATTGATCCGTTTGCTAACACTCTTTACTTGAAATCTGCATTGGGATATTAGCACAATGAAGCTGACGGAGACAAAGAAATTTCCTCAAATAAAAACTAGAAAGTAGCTTTCTGAGAAACTTCTTTGTGATATGTGAATTTATCACACCGAGTTACAACTTTGTCTTCACGAAGCAGTTTGCTAACACTGTTGTGGTGGAATCTGCAAAGTGATATTTGGGAGTGCATTGAGGCCCTTGGTTAAATTGGAAGTATTCTCAGATAAAAACTAGAAAAAATCTTTCTGAGATATTGCTTTCTGATGTGTGAGTTAATCACAAAAAGATTCACCGTTCCCTTCCTGCAGCAGTTTGCTAACACTCTTCTTGTGGAATGTGGAAAGTGATATTTCAGAGCTCATTGAGGGCTATGGAGAAAAAGAAAATATCCTCAGAGAAAACCGGGAAAGAAGACTTCTGAGAAACTGCATTGCTATGTGTAAATGCAACTCACAGAGTTACACGTTTCTCTTCAGTGATCAGGTTACCAAGTCAGTTTTCTTGAAATCTGCTATGGGATACTTCTTAGCGCAATGAAGCTTATGGTGAAAAAGGAAATATCTTCAGAGGAAAACTAGAAAGAAGCTTTCTTAGAAACTTCTTGTTGATCTGTGAATTCATTTCACAGAGTTACACTTCTGCTTCATGGAGCAGTCCATTAGCACTGCCTTTGAGAAACCTGAGAAGGGCTACTTTGGATCACATTGAGGCCTACACTGATAAAGAAAATATCATGAGTTCAAAACGTGAAAGAAGCTTTCTGAGAAACTTCTTTGTGATCTGTGAATTCATCTCACAGAGTTCCAACTTAGTCCTCAGGAAGCAGTTTGC
>NW_012116644.1:190465-191591 GCF_000951035.1 Colobus angolensis palliatus
GATCTGTGAATTCATCTCACAGAGTTCCAACTTAGTCCTCAGGAAGCAGTTTGCTAACACTCTTTCCGTGGAATCTGCTAAGTGACATTTGGGAGCCCACGGGGGCTCATGGTGAAAAAGGTAATATCCTCAGATAGTAAATAGAGAGAGGCTTTCTGGTAGATGGCTTTCTAATGTGTGACATCACCACGCAGAGTTCCACCCTTCCATTATTGGAACAGTTTGCTGGCACTGTTGTCGTGGATTCTGCAAAGTAATATTTGGGAGATCATTGAGGGCTATGGTGAAAAAGGAAATATCCTCAGAGAAAAACTGGAAAGAAGCCTTCTAGGAAACTGCATTGCCATGTGTGAATGCAAATCACAGAGTTACATGATTCTCTTCAGTGATCAGTTTGCTAACACAGTTTTCTTAATATCTGCAATGAGATACTTTTTAGCACAATGAAGCTTATGGTGACAAAGGAAATATCTTCAGAGGAAAAATAGAAAGAAGCTTTCTTAGAAACTTCTTGGTGATGTGTGAATTCATTTCACAGAGTTACACTTCTGTTTCATGGAGCAGTCCATTAGCACTGTCTTTGAGGAACCTGAGAAGGACTACTTTGGGTCGCATTGAGGCCTATGCTGATAAAGGATATATCATCAGATCAAAACGTGAAAGAAGCTTTCTGAGGAACTTCTTTGTGATCTGTGAAATCATCTCACAGAGTTTCAACTTAGTCCTCAGGAAGCACTTTGCTAACACTCTTTTCGTGGAATCCGCTAAGTGACATTTGGGAGCCCATGGGGGCCCATAGTGAAAAAGGAAATTTCCTCAGATAATAACTAGAGAGAAACTTCCTGAGAGATTGCTTTCTGATGTTTGACTTCGTCACACCAAGTTCCACACTTCTCTTCTTGGAGCAGTTTGCTAACACTGTTGTCGTGGATTCTGCAAATGGATATTTGGGAGATCATTGAGGGCTATGGTGAAAAAGGAAATATCCTCAGAGAAAAACTTGTAAGAAGCCTTCTGAGTAACTGCATTGCGATGTCTGAATGCAACTCACAGAGTTACACGTTTCTCTTCAATGATCAGTTTGCTAACACAGTTTTCTTGAAATCTGCAATGAGATACTTCTTAG
>NW_012116644.1:192190-193259 GCF_000951035.1 Colobus angolensis palliatus
GAATGGAATGTTACAGAATAGAAAGTAATTTGAAATGGAATGGAAGGTAAAGGCATGGAATGGAATGCAATGGAATATAGAATGGCATGTAAAATGGAACGGAATAGAATGGAATGGAATTGAATGGAATATTAAATGGAATGGATTACAGAAAGGAATGGAATGCAATATGGAAGGGAATGGAATATGGAATGGAATATGGAATGGAATGGAATGGATTGGAATGGAATGGAATATGGAATGGAATGGAATATGGAATGGAATGGAATGCAATGGAATGGTATGGAATGGAAAGGAAAGGAATATGGAATGGAAAGGAGTAGAACGGAACGGAATGCAAGGAATATGGAAAGGAATGGAATGGAATATGACATGGAATGTAATAATGAAAGGAATGGAATATGAAATGGAATGGACTATGAAATGAAATGGAATATGGAATGGAATGGAATGGAATATGACAAGGAAAGGAATATGGAACGGAATGGAATATGGAACGGAATGGAATGAAATGGAAAGAAATGCAATGGAATGAAATGGACTATTGAATGGAATGAAATAAGTAATGGAAAATAGAATGGAATGGAGTATGGAATGTAGTGGAATGGAACGGAATGGAGCTTAATTGAATAGAAAGGAATATGAAAAGTAATGGAAGGGAAAGGAATGCAATGGAATAAAATGGAATATGGAATGGAATGGAATATGTAATGGAATGGAAAAGAATATGGAAAGGAAAGCAATGGAATACGGAATAGAATGAAATATGATATGGAATGGAATATCGAAAGGAATGGAATGGAATGGAATATGGAATGGAATGGAATGGAATGGAATATGGAATGGAATGGAAAGGATATGGAATTGAACAAGGCATGGAATGCAATGGAATGGTAAACAGAATGGAATAGAATGAAGGGAATGGAACGGAAAGAATGGAATAAAGAATGGAATGGAATGGAAAATGTAATGTAACGTAAAGGAATGGAATGCAATGGAATGGAATATGGAATGGAATGGAATATGGAATGGAATGGAATATGGTGGGGAATGGAATATACAATGGAAT
>NW_012116644.1:193309-194960 GCF_000951035.1 Colobus angolensis palliatus
GGTGACAAAGTAAATATCTTCAGAGGAAAACTAGAAAGAAGCTTTCTTCGAAACTTCTTGGTGATGTGTGAATTCATCTCACAGAGTTACACTTCTGTTTTGTGGGAAAGTCCATTAGCACTCTCTTTGAGGAACCTGAGAAGGGCTAGGGTGGATCGCATTGAGGCCTATGCTGATAAAGGAAAAAGCATCAGTTAAATATGTGGAAGAAGCTTTCTGAGAACCTTCTTTGTGGTCTGTGAATTCATCTCAAAGAATTCCAACTTAGTCCTCAGGAAGCAGTTTGCTAACACTCTTTTCGTGGAATCTGCTAAGTGACATTTGGGAGACCATGGGGTCCCATGGTGAAAAAGGAAATATCCTCAGATAATAACTAGAGAGAAGCTTTCTGAGAGTTTGCTTTCTGATGTGTGACTTCGTCACACAGTTTTCCACCTTCACCTTCTTGAAACAGTTTGGTAACCCTGTTGTCGTAGATTCTGGAAAGTGATATTTGGGAGCTCATTGAGGGCTATGGTGAAAAAGGAAATATCCTAGAAGAAAAACTGGAAAGAAGCCTTCTGAAAAACTGCATTGCCATGTGTCAATGCAACTCACAGAGTTACACTTTCCTATTCAGTGATCAGTTTGCTAGCACAGTTTTCTTGAAATCTGCAATGGGATACTTCTTAGTGCATTGAAGCTTATGGTGACAAAGGAAATATCTTCACAGGAAAACTAGAAAGAAGCTTTCTTAGAAACTTCTTGGTGTTGTGTGAATTCGTCTCACACAGTTACACTTCTGTTTCGTGGAGCAGTCCATTAGCACTGTCTTTGAGGAACCTACGAAGGGATACTTTGGATCGCATTGAGGTCTATGCTGATAAAGGAAATGTCATCAGTTCAAAATGTGAATGGAGCTTTCTGAGAAACTTCTTTGTGATCTGTGAATTCATCTCACAGAGTTCCAACTGAGTCCTCAGGAAGCAGTTTGAAAACACTCTTTTCGTGGAATCTGCTAAATGACTTTTGGGAGCCCATGGGGGCCCATGGTGAAAAAGGAAATATCCTCAGATAATAGCTAGAGATAAACTTTCTGAGAGATTGCTTTCAGATGTGTGACTTCATTACACAGAGTTCCACCCTTCCTTTCTTGTAACAGTTTGCTAACACTGTTGTCTAGGATTCCGCAAAGTGTTATCTGGGAGCTCATTGAGGGCTATGGTGAAAAAGGAACTATCCTCAGAGAAAAACTGGAAAGAAGCCTTCTGAGTAACTGCACTGTGATGTGTGAATGCAACTCACAGAGTTAAACGTTACTCTTCGTTGATCAGTTTGCTAACACAGTTTCCATGAAATCTGAAATGGGATAATTTTTAGGGCAATGAAACTTATGGTGACAAAGTAAATATCTTCAGAGGAAAACTAGAAAGAAGCTTTCTTGGAAACTTCTTGGTGATTTGTGAATTCATCTCACAGAACGGTATGGAATGCAATGGAATGGAAAAGAATGGAATGGCATATGGAATGGGATGCAATATTTATCGGAGTGGAATGGAATGGAATGGAATATGGAATGGTATAAAATTGAATGGAATGGCATTGAATGGAATATGCAATGTAATTAAGTGGAATGGAATGGAATGAAATATGGAATACTATTGAAGGGAAT
>NW_012116644.1:204424-206398 GCF_000951035.1 Colobus angolensis palliatus
GAATGGAAAGGAATGGAAAGGAAAGGAACACAATGGAATGGAATACAAACTGGAATGGGACGGAACAGAAAGGTATGGAAGAGAAGGGAATGGAATTGAATCTAGAATGGAATGGAATACGGAATGTAACGGAATGGAAAGGAACAGAACGGAATGGAATATGGAATGGAGTGGAATGAAACGGAATAATATGGAATATGGAATAGAATGGAATATGTTATTGAAAGGAATATGGAACGGAATGGAATATGGAATGGATGGAATACATAATGGAATGGAATGCAATTGGGAATGGAATGGATTATGGAATGAAATTGAACGGAACAGAACAGAATATTAAATGGAATGGAATGGAACTAAATGGAAGGGAAAGGAATAAGGAATAGAATAGATTATGGAATGCAATGTAACGTGAAAAGGAATGCAATATGGAATGTAATGGAATTGAAAGCTGTGGAGCGGAATGGAATATGGAATGGAATGGAATGCAATAGAATGGAATGGAATGGAATATGGAATGGAATGGAACGCAATAGAAGGGGATGGAATGGAAAATGCATTGGAATGGAATGGAATGGCATATGAATTGGAATGGAATATGGAGTTCCATTGAACGGAATGCAATGGAACATTAAATGGAATGGAATGGAAAGGAATATGGAATGGAATGGAATACAATGGAATAGAGTGGAATGGAATAAGGAATGGAACAGAAAGGAACAGAATAGAATGGAATACAAAATGGAATGCAATGGAACAGAATGGAATGGAAGAGAAGGGAATGGAATGGAATATAGAATGGAACGGAATACGAAATGAAATGGAATGGAAAGGAATGGAACGGAATGGAATATGGAATGGAATGGAAAGGAAAGGAATGGTATGTAATATGGAATAGAATGCAATATGATATGGAAAGGAATATGGAAAGAAATGGAATATGGAATGCATGGAACATGGAATGCAATGGAATGGAATATGGAATGTAATAGAATATGGAATGGAATGGAACGGAACAGAACGGTATATTAAATGGAATGGAACCAAACGGTACAGAAAGGAAACGAATATGGAATGGAATAGAATATGGAATGCAATGTAATATGAAAAGGGATGCAATATGGAATGTAATGGAATGGAATGCAGTGGAATGGAATGGAATATGGAATGGAATGGAATGGAATGGAATAGAATAGAATGGAATACGGAACGGAGTGGAATTTGGAACAGAATGGAATGGAATGCAATGGAACGGAATGGAATGATACAGAATGGAATGGAATGGAATGGAATATGGAATGGAATTGAATGTGGAATGGAATGGAATGGAATGGAACGGAACAGAATGTAATGGAAAGGAATATGTAATGGAATGGAAGGCAATGGAATATGGAATGGAATGGAATAGAATGGTAAGGAAGGTTATATGGAATGGAATGGAAAGGAATGGAATGGAATGGAATGGAATTTAAAGGAATATAAATTGAAATGGAACAGGGATTCCAATGTAACATGGAATGGAATATTGAATGGAATAGAATGGAACGGAATGGAATGGTAAAGAATATGGAATGGAATGGAATGGAACACAATGGTATTGAATATAAAATGGAATGGAATATGCTGAGGAATGGAATATGTAATGGAATGGAATATGGAACGGCATGGAATATGGAATGGAAAGGATTAGAATACAGAATGAATATGGAATGGAATATGGAATGGAATGGAATGGAATATGGAATGGAATAGAATGGAATACGGAATGGAATGGAATATGGTATGGAATGTAATGGAATATGAAACGGAAGAGAATAAGAAATGGAATGGAATGGAACGGAATGCAATGGAATGGAATTTAAAGGAATATACATTGAAATGGAATATGGAATCCAATGTAACATGGAATGGAATATTGAATGGAATAGAATGGAACGGAATGGAATGGTAAAGAATATGGAATGGAATGGAATG
>NW_012116644.1:209782-210948 GCF_000951035.1 Colobus angolensis palliatus
TGGAATGCAACGGAATATTGAATGGAATGGAACGGAATGAAATGGAATGTGGAATCGAATGGGATATGTAATGGAATGGAATATGGTATGGAATGGAATATGAAATGGGATGGAATGGAATGGACTGGAAGGGAATATCGAAAAAATTTGTACGGACTAGAATGGAACAGAAAGCAATGGAAGAAGGAATGGAATGGAATATGGAACGGAATGGAATGGAATAAAGAATGGAATAGAATGCATTGGAATATGGAATGGAATGGAATATAGAACGGAATGCAATGGAAAGGAATGGAATGGAATGGAATTTGCAATGAACCAAAATGGAATGGAATGGAATGCAATATGGAATGGAATGGAACATGGAATGGAATGGAATGGAACATGGAATGGAATGGAATGAAATGGCATGGAATTGAAGAAGTTGGAATGAAATGGAATGGAATACGGAATGGAAAAGATGGACTGGAATGGAATGTAATCGAATGCAAGGAATGGAATGGAATGGAATGGAATATGGAATGCAGTGCCACATGGAATGCAAAGGAATATGGAATGGAATGGAATGGAAAATGATATGGAATGGAATAGGAAATGGGATGGAATGGTATGGATTGGAATGGAATATGGAAACAAATTGAATGGAATAGAATGGAATGGAAAGTAATGGAGGAAGAAATGGAATGGAATATGGAACGGAATGGAATGGAATATGGAATGGAATAGAATGCATTGGAATATGAAATGGAACGGAATATAGAATGGAATGGAATGGAACAGAATGGAATTTGGAATGAATCAGAATGGAATTAGAATGGATATATAGAATGGAATTAGAATGGAATTAGAATGGATTGGAATGCAATATGGAATGGAATGGAATGCAATGGAGTTCAATGCAATATAGAATGGAATGGAATGGCATATGGAATGGAATGGAACACAGAATGGAATGGAATGGTATATGGAATGGAATGGAACGGATTGGAATGGAATGGAATGGAATGCATGGAATGGAATGGAATATGGAATGGAATGGAATATGAAATTGAATAAAAAGGAATGGAACGGAACGAAATCAAATGAACCGGAATATGGAATTGAATGGAATGGAATGAAATGGAATGCAATATGGAATGGAATTGAATATGGAATGGAAAGGAATA
>NW_012116644.1:210998-211653 GCF_000951035.1 Colobus angolensis palliatus
AATGGAATGGAATGTTAAATGGAATGGAGGGAATAGAATGGAATGGAACAGCATATGGAATGGAATGGAAATGAATATGGAATGAAATGGAATGGAATGAAATGGAACGGAATATGAAATGGAATGATATGAACACAATGGAATGGACAGGAATATGGAATGGAATGGAATATGTAATGCAATGGAATGTAGAATGGAACGGAATATGGAATGCAATGGAATATGGAATGGAAAGGAATATGGATTGGAGTGGAACGGAATGGAATGGAATATATAACTGAACGGAATGCAAAGTAATGCAATGGAATATGGAATGGAATGGAATACGGTATGGAAAGAAATATGGAATGGAATGGAACCTGGAATGGAATGGAACGGAATATGGAATGTAATGGAATGAAACAAGGAATGGAATGGAATGGAAAGAAATATGTAATGGAATATTGAATGGAATGGAATGGAGTAGAATAGAACGGAATGGAATATGGAATAGAGTGGAATAGGGAAAATAGTGGAATATGGAATGGAATGGAACAGAATGGAATGGAAAAGAACATAATATGTGATAGAATGGAATGGAAAGGAAGGGACGGAAATGGAATGGAATATAGAATGGAATGGAATATGGAATGGAATGGAACAAAACGAAACGGAA
>NW_012116644.1:211992-212290 GCF_000951035.1 Colobus angolensis palliatus
AATAGAAAGGAATGGAATGGAATATGGAATGGAATGGAATGGAATGTTTTGGAATGGAATATGGAACGGAATGTTATAGAACGATATTGTACGGAATGGGACACAAAGAAGTACGGAATCGAATGAAATATGGAATGGAATGGAATGAATGGAATGGAAAGGAATGGAATGGAATATGGATTGTAATGTAATGGAATATGGAATGGAATGGAATGGAATATGGAACAGAATGGAATGGAATATAAAATGGAATCTAATATGGAAAGGGATGGAAAGGAATGGAATGGAATGGAATATG
>NW_012116644.1:212867-215441 GCF_000951035.1 Colobus angolensis palliatus
AATGGAACGGAATATGGAATGGAATGGAATGGAATATGGAATTAAATGTAATGGAATACGGAATGTAATGGAATACGGAATGCAATGGAAAGGAATATGGAGTGGAATGGAATGGAATATGGAATGAAATGTACTGGAATATGGAATGTAATGGAATATGGAATGGAATGGAATGGAATATATAGTGAAATGGAATGAAATTTGGAATGGAATGGAGTATGGAATGGAATGGAATGGAATCGAATATGGAATGGAATGGAATACAGAATGGAATGGAATGGAAAATGGAATGCAATGGAATACGAAATGGAATGGAATGGAATGAATAATGAATGGAATTGAATATGGTATGGAATGGAATGGAACGGAATGGAATGAATGGAATGGAAAGAAATATGGAATGCAAAGGAATGTGGAATGGAATGGAATATGGAATGGAATGGAATACGGAATGGAATGGAATGTTGAATCGAATGGAAAGGAAGGAATGAAATGGAATGTGGAATGGAATGCAATGGAATGTAATGCAACATGGAATGAAATTGAATGTAATGGAATGGAAAAGTATATGGAGTGGAGTGGAATATGGAACGGAATGGAATATGGAATCGAATGGAAAGGAATATGAAAAGAAATGGAATATGGAACGGAATGGAAAGTGGAATGGAATGGAATGGAATAGAATGGAATGGAATGGAATGGAATGAAATATGGAATGGAATGCAATGGAATGGAATGGAGTGGAACGGAATATGAAATGAAATGGATTGGAATGGAATGGAATGGAAAGGAATATGGATTGGAATGGAATAATGGATGGAACGGAATGGTATGGAGCAGAATATGGAATGGAGTAAAATGAAAAGAATGGATTGGAATATTGGAATGGATTGGATTGGAAAAAATATGGAATGGAATGGAATGCAATATGGAATGGAATGGAATATGGCATGCAATGAAACGGAAAGAAACTGAATGGAATATGTAAGGAAATGGAATGGAATACGGAACTGAATGGAATATGGAATGGAATGGAATATGGAATGGAATGGGATATGGAACGCAATTGAATATGAAATCGAATGAAATATGGAATGGACTGGAATATGGAGTGGAGTGGAATGGAATGGAATATTCAAAGAAATGGAATATGTAATGGAATGAAATATGGAATATGAAATGAAATGGAATAGAATATGGAATGGAATGGGATGGAATTCAATGAAACGGAATTGAATGGAATAAGAAATGGAATAGAATGGTATATGGAAGGGAATGGAATGGAATGGACTGGACTGGAATATGGAGTGGAATGGAATATGGAACGGAATGGAATGGAATGGAATGGAACGACATAGAATGGAATGGAATGGAAAGAAATGTGGAATGGAAGGGATATGGAATGCAATGCAATATGGGATGGAATAGAATACAGAAATGAATAGAATATGTAATGAAATGGAATGTGGAATGGAAAGGAATGGAATGGATTAGAATGAAGAATTAAAAGGAATGGAATAGAAAGGAATGGAATGGAATATGGAATGGAATGGAATGGAATGGAATGTGTTAGAATGTGGAATGAAATGGAATGAAATAGAATGCAATGGAATGGAATATGGAATGGAAAGGAATGGAATGGATTAGAATGAATATGTAATGGAATATGGAATGTAATGAAATAGGGAATGGAATGGAATGGAATATAGAATGGAATGGAATATCCAATGTAATGGAATTGAATGAAATATGGAATGAAATAGAATAAGGAATGGAATGGAATGGATTGGTAAGGAATGGAATGGAATGGAACGGAAGATGGAATGTAATGGAATGGAATATGGAATGGAATGGAATAGAATATGGAACAGAATGGAATGGAATATGGAATGGAATGTAATATGGAATGGGATGGAAAGTAATGCAAACGAATGGAATATGGAATGAAGTGAAATATGGAATAGAAGGGAATGGAACGGAATGGAATGGAATGGAATATGGAATGAAATATGGAATGGAATGGAATGGAAAATGGAATGCAATGCAATGTGAAATGGAATGGAATGGAATGGAATAAATATTGAGTGGAAATGAATACGGAATGGAATGGAATGGAACGGAATGGAAGAAAAGGAATTGAAAGAAATATGGAATGGAATGGAATATGGAATGAAATGGAGTATGGAATGGAAGGCAATGTGGAAAGGAACGGAATATGGAATGGAACTGAATGTGGAATCAAATGGAAAAGAATGGAATGGAATGCAATACGGAATGGAATGGAATGGAACTGAATGTGGAATCGAATGGAAAGGAATGGAATGGAATGGAATATGGAATGAAATGGAATGGAATATGGAATGAAGTTGAATGTAATGGAATGGAAGGGTATATGGGTGGAATTCAAAACGGAATACATTAGAATATGAAATGGAATGAAATATGGAATGGATTGAAATATGGAATGGAATGGAATGGAAAGGAGTACTGAAAGAAATGGAGGGGGGCGGAGCAAGATGGCCGAATAGGAACAGCTGCAGTCTCCAACTCCCAGCGCGAAGGACACAGAAGACC
>NW_012116644.1:219723-220852 GCF_000951035.1 Colobus angolensis palliatus
GGAATGGAATATGGAATGGAATGGAATGGAAAGGAATGGAATATGAAACGGAATTGAATGGAATATAGAATGGAATGGGATATGGAATGAAATAGAATAAGGAATGGAATGGAATGGAACATGGAAAGAATTGGAATGGAATATGAAATGGAATGGAGTGGAATATGAAACGGAATTGAGTAGAATATAGAATGGAATGGAATGGACTGGAATATGCAATGGAATGGAACGGAATGGAATGGAATGCAATGGAATAGAATGGAATGGAATATGGAATGCAATAGAATATGGAATGTAAAGGAATAAGGAATGGAATGGAATATGGAAGGGAATGGAATAGGGAATGGAAAGGAATGGAATGGAACATGGAAGGAAATGGAATAAGGACTGGAATGGAATGGAATGGAATGGAATATTAAATGGAATGGAAGTGGATATGGAATGGAATGGAATATGCAATGGAATGGAATGCAATGCTATATGGAATGGAATAGAGTGGAATGGAATGGAGTTGAAAGAAATAGAATAACGAATAAAATGGAATGTAATGGAATAGGGAAAGGAATGGAATGGAATGTAATATGGAATGGAATGTAATATGGAATGGAATGGAATGGAAAGGAAAGGAAATGAATCGAACAGAACAGAATATGGTATGAAATGGAATGGAATGGAATGGAATATTGAATGGAATTGAATATGGAAAGAAATGGAATATGAAACGGAAAGATATATGGAACGGAAAGGAATGGAATGAAAAGGAATGGAACGTAAAATGGAATGCAGTGGAATGGAATGGAATGAAATGGAACTGAATGGAATGCACTGGAAAAAGGAAAGGAATATAATGCATTATGGAATGGAATGGAATATGGAAAGGAATGGAATGGAATACAGAATGGAATCTAATGCAATGGAATGGAAAGGAATATGCATTGGAATAGAATGGAATGGAATGGAATGGAATATGGAATGGAGTGGAATATGGAATGAAATGGAATATGGAATGGAATGGAATGAAATGCAATGGAATATGGAATGGAATGGAATATGGAATGGAATGGCATATGGAATTGAATGGAATATGGAATGGAACGGAATGGAATGGAATATGGAATGGAATGAAATG
>NW_012116644.1:224211-224735 GCF_000951035.1 Colobus angolensis palliatus
TGGAATGGAATGGAATGTGGAATGGAATGGAATGGAATATTGAACGGAATAGAATAGAATGGAATGGAACGGAATGGAATGGAATATGGAAACGAATGGAATGGAATATAGAATGGAATATGGAATGGAATGGAACAGAAAAGAACAGAATGGAATGGAATATGGAATGGAATGGAATGAAAGGGAAGGGAATGGAATATGCAATGGAATGGAATATGGAATTAAAAGGGAAATGGAATGGAATGGAATATGGAATGGAATGGAATATCGAATGGAATATCGAATGGAATGGAATGGAATATGCATTGGAATGTGGAATGGAATGAAATGGAATAGTATGGAATGGAATGGAATGGAATGAAATATGAAATGGAATAGAATATGGAATGCAATGGAATATGGAATGGGAACGAATGGAAGGGAGTGCAATGAAATGGCATATAGAACCGAATGGAATTAAATGGAATGGAATGGAATGGAAATGAAATGGAATGGAATGGAATAGAATGGAATAAGGAATGGAA
>NW_012116644.1:225425-226965 GCF_000951035.1 Colobus angolensis palliatus
CATATAGAACGGAATGGAATTAAATGGAATGGAATGGAATATGGAATCGAATATGGAATGGAATGGAATGGAATAGAATGGAAAATGGAATGGAATGGAAATGGAATGGAATAGAATGGAATAAGGAATGGAAGGGAATATGGAACGGAATGGAATGGAAGGGATTATGGAATGCAATGGAATGGAATGGAACGGAATAGGCAATGCAATGTAATGGAATAGAATGGAAGATAGAATGCAATGGAAAGGAATGGAATTTGGAAGGGAATGGAATGGATTCTGGAAGTGAATGGAATGGAATAGAATGGAATGGAATATGGAATGGAACGGAAAATGAAATGGAATGGATATGGAATGGAATGGAATGGAATGGAATATGGAATGGAGAGAAATGTAATGGGATAGAATAAAATGGAATGGAATATGGAATGGAATGGAATGGAATATAGAAGGGAATGGAATGGAAAGGAATGGAATCTGGAATGGATTGGAATATGGAGTGGAATGGTTATGGAATGGAATGGAATAGAATATGGAATTTAATGTAATATGGAACGAAATGGAATGCAATTGAATGGAATGGAATTGAATATAGAATGCAATCGAACAGAATGGAATTTGGAATGGAATGGAATATGGAAAGGAATGGAACGGAATGGAACATAACGTAATGGAATGGAATGGAATATGAAGTGGAATGGAAGGCAACGGAATGGAATGGAATGCAATGGAATATGGAATGAACTGGAAAATGGAATGGAATATGGAATGGAATGGAACGGAATGAAACACACTGTAATGGGATGGAACAGAATATGAAGTGGTATGGAAGGGAATGGAATGGAATGGAAAGCAATGGAATATGGAATGGAACGGAATATGGAATGGAATGGAATATGGAATCCAATGGAACGGAATGGAACATAACGTAAAGGAATGGAACGGAATATGAAGTGGAATGGAAGGGAACGGAAGAGAATGGAATGTAATGGAAATTGGAATGGAATGGAAAATCCAATGGAATGGAATATGGAATTGAATGGAATATGAAATGGAATGGAATATGGAATGGAAGGGAATGCAATGCAATGGAATATGGAATGGAATGGAATGGAATGCAATGGAATGGAATTGATTATGGAATGCAACGGAATGGAATGGAATATGGAATGGAATGGAATATGCAATGGAATATAGAATGGAATGCAATATGGAATAGAATGGATCGGAATGGAACGGAATGTAACAGAATGGAACGGAATATGAAATGGAATGGAAGGGAATGCAATGGAATCGAATGCAACAGAATATTTAATAGAATGGAAAATGGACAGGAATGGAATGGAATGGAATGCAATGAATATGGTATGGAATGGAATATGGAATAGAATGGAATGGAATATGGAAAGGAATGGAATATGGAATGGAATGGAATGGAATATGGAAAGGAATGGAATATGGAATGGAATGGAATATGGAATGGAATGGAATATGGAATGGAATAGAATGGAGTATGGAATGGAAAGGAATATGGAATGGA
>NW_012116644.1:232722-233853 GCF_000951035.1 Colobus angolensis palliatus
AATGGAGTATGAAAAAGAATGGAAGGGAACGGAAAGGAATATGAAATGGAACTGAATGGAATGGAAGAGAATGGCATGAAATGGAATGCAATATGGAATGGAATGGAATATGGAATGCAATTGAACGGAACGGAATGAAATGAAATATGAAATGGAATGGAAAGGAATGGAACGGAATGGAATTGAATGGGTAAGAACATGGAATAGAATTTAATTTGCAATGGAATGTAATATGGAATGGAATGGAAAAGTATGGAATATGGAATGTAACTGAATATGGAATTGATGGAACTGAATGTAAAGGAATGGAATATGTAAGAAAATGGAATGGAATGTAAAGGAATGGTGTGTGTATTGGAATATGGAATGGAATGGAATGGAATGGAATGGAATGGAATAAAATGGAATGGAATTGAATGGAAGAAGTAACAAAATGGAATGGAAGGGAATGAGATATGGAAGGGAAGGGGATGGAAACAAATGTAATGGAATATGGAATGGAATGAAATACGGAATGGAAAAGTATATGAAATGTAATGTAATGGAACGGAGTTTAATGGAAAGTCATGGAATATACACTGAAAAGCAATGGAATGGAATAAGGAATGGAATGTAAGTGAAAATGGAATAGAATGGAATGGAATATGGAATGAAATGGAATATGGAATGGAATGCAATATGGAACGGAATGGAATGGAATGGAATGAAATATGTAATGGAATGAAATGGAACGGAATGGAATATTGAATGGAATGGAATGGAATGCAATGGAATGAACTACGGAGTGGAATGGAATGGAAAATGGAATGGAATGGAATGGTATCGAATCGAAGGGAATGGAATATGGAATGAAACGGAATATGGCATTAAAAAAATGGAATGGACTATGGAATGTTATGGAACGGAATGGAATGATATGTGGAGTGAAATGGAAAACAAAATGGAATGGATCACGAAACGGAATGGAATATGGAAAGGAATGGAATATGCAACGGAATATGGAATGGAGTTGAATGGATTGGAATAGAATGAAATGGAAAAAAGGGAATATGGAATGGAATGGAATATGGAATGGAATAGAACGGAATGAAATGGAATGGAACATGGAAAGGAATAGAATGGAATGGAATA
>NW_012116644.1:239668-240122 GCF_000951035.1 Colobus angolensis palliatus
TGGAATGGAATGGAATGGAACATGGAATGGAATGGAATGCAATTTGGAATGGAATAGAATATGTAACGTAATGGAAGGGAATGGAATATGGAAAAGAATGGAATGGAATGCAATATGGAATGGAACAGAATGGACTGGAAGGGAAGGGAATGGAATATGGAACGGAATGAAATCATATGGAAAGGAAAGGAATATGGAATGAAATGGAATGGTATCGAATCGAAGGGAATGGAATGTGGAATGAAACGGAATATGGCATTAAAAACATGGAATGGACTATGGAATGGAATGGAACGGAATGGAATGATATATGGAATGAAATGGAAAACAAAATGGAATGCATCACGAAATGGAATGGTATATGGAAAGGAATGGAATATGCAACGGAATATGGAATGGAGTTGAATGGATTGGAATAGAATGAAATGGAATGGAAGGGAATATGGAATGGAAT
>NW_012116644.1:240487-240782 GCF_000951035.1 Colobus angolensis palliatus
ATGGAATATGGAATGGAATGGAATGGTATCGAATCGAAGGGAATGGAATATGGAATGAAACGCAATATGGCATGAAAAAGTGGAATGGACTATGGAATGGAATGGAACGGAATGGAATGATATATGGAATGAAATGGAAAACAAAATGGGATGGATCACGAAATGGAATGGAATATGGAAAAGAAAGGAATATGCAACGGAATATGGAATGGAGTTGAGTGGATTGAAATAGAATGAAATGGATTGGAAGGGAATATGCAATGGAATGGAATATGGAATGGAGTAGAACGGAATG
>NW_012116644.1:240832-241064 GCF_000951035.1 Colobus angolensis palliatus
ATATGGAATGGAATGAAATATGGAAAGGAATGGAATGGAATGGAATATGGAATGAGTGGAATGGAAAAAGAATAGAATGGAATGGAATGCAATGCAATGCAATATGGAATGGAATGTTATGGAATATAAAATGGAGTGGAATATGGAATGGAATGGAATGGAATATGGAATGGAATGGAATGGAATATGGAATGGAATATGGAATGGAATGGAAAGGAATATGTAATGGAAT
>NW_012116644.1:241990-243812 GCF_000951035.1 Colobus angolensis palliatus
GAATATGGAATGGAATGGAATGGAGTATGGAATGGAATGAAATGGAATATGGAATGGAATGGAATATGGAATGGAATGGAATGGACTGTAATAGGCAATTGAATGGTATGGAATATGGAATGGAATAGAATGTGGAATGGAATGAAAGAGAATAGAATGGAATGGAAAGGAATGTAATAAGAATTAAATGGAATGCTATGGAAGGCAATGGAATGGAATTCAATGCAATATTGAATGGAATGGAATGGAATGGAATGAAATATAATGGAATAAGGAATGGAATGGAATATGAAACTGAATGGAGTAGAATGGAATGGAATATGAAATTGAATGGAGTAGAATGGAATGGAATGGAATGGAATATGGAATGGAATGGAATATCGAACTGACTGGAATGTAACGGAATGGAAAGGAATGAAATGGATCATAATATGGAATGGAATGGAATGGAATGGAGTGGAATGTGCAATGGAATGGAATGGAAATGAATGTAACATGGAATGGAATGGAATATAGAATGGAATGGACTGGAATGGAATGGAGTGAAATGGAATAAGGAATGAAATGGAATGCAATGGAATCTGTAATGGACTGGAATATGGAATGCAATGGAATGGAATGGAATGGAATGGAATATGGAATGAAATGGAATGCAATGGAATGGAGTGGTATGGAATGGAATATGGAATGAAATGGAAGATGGAATGGAACGTATTGGAAAGAAATGAGAAATGAAATGGAATGAAATAGAACGGAAGGGAATGAAATGGAAGGGAAAGGCATATGTAATGGAATAGAAAAGGGAATGGAATGGAATATGGAATGGAATGGAATGGAAAAGAAAATAGAATGGAATGCAATATGGAATGGAATGGAATGGAATGAAATATAGAATGGAATGGATTATGGAATGGAATGGAGTGGCATATATAATGGAATGAAATATGAAATGGAACATAGAATCAAATGGAATATGGAATGGAATGCAACGGAATGCAAGAGAATATAATGGAATGGAATGGAAAATGCAATCAAATGGAAAGGAACGGAATAGAATGGAATGCAATGGAATATAAAATGTAAAGGAATATGGAATGGAATGCAATGGAATATGGAATATGGCATGGAATGAAATGGAATGGATTCGAATGGAATAAGGAATGGAATGGAATATGGAATTGAAAGGAAGAGAATGGAATAGAATGGAATTGAATGGAATATAATATTGAATGGAAGGAAAATGGAATTGAATGGAAAGAAACAGAAAGGAACGGAATGAAATGGAACATAATTTGGAATGGAATGGAATGGTATGAAATGGAATTCAATGGAATGGAATGGAATGAAATGGGATATGGAATGGAATGGAATGTGGAATTGAATGGAATGGAATGCAATGGAAAGGAATATGGAAAGGAATAGTATTGAATGGAATGGAATGGAATGTGGAATGGAGTGAAATGGAATGGAATGAAATGTAATATGGAATGGAATGGAAAGGAATGTAATAGAGTGGAATGGAATGAAATGAAATATGGAATGAAAGGGAATAAAATGGAATGGAATGTAATGGAATATGGAATGGAAGGGAAAATGGAAATGAACGGAATGGAACGGAAACAAATATGAAATGGAATGGAATGTAACAGAAGGGAATGGAATGGAATGGAAAGGAATAAAAAATGGAATGGATATGGATGTGGAATGCAACGGAATATAGAATGGAATGGATTAGAATATGTAATGGAATGCAATATGGAATGGAATGAAATATGGAATGGAAAGCAATATGGAATGGAATCGAATGGAATGCAATGGAATG
>NW_012116644.1:245809-246780 GCF_000951035.1 Colobus angolensis palliatus
GGAATGGAATGGAATATGGAATGGAATGGAATATGGAATGGAATGGAAAGGAATGGAAGTGAATGGAATGGAATGGAATATGGAAAGGAATGGAATGGAATGGAATATGCAATGGAATGGAATGGAATATGGAATGGAACGGAATATGGAATGGAATGGAATATGGAATGGAATGGAATAGAATGGAATAGACTGGAATGGAATGAAATATGGATTGGAATGGAATGTGGATTGGAATGGAATATGGAATGGAATGGAACGGAACGGAATGGAATGGAACAGAATATGGAATGGAATGGAATGGGATATGGAATGTAATGGAATATGGAGTGTAATGGAATATGGAATGTAATGGAATATGGAATTGAATGGAGTATGGAATGGAATGGAATTGAATATGGAATGGAATGGAATATTGGATGGAATGGATTGGAATGGAATGGAATATGGAATGGAATGGAATGGAATGGGATGAAATATGGAATGGAATGGAATGGTTTATGTAATGGAATCGAATGGAATGGAATATGGCATGGAATGGAATATGGAATGGAATGGAATGGAATATGAAATGGAATGGTATATAGAATGGAATGGAATGGAATGCAATGGAATATGGAACGAAATGTAATGGAATGGAATGCAATATAAAATGGAATGGAATGTGGAATGAAATTGAATGGACTGGAATGGAATGGAATCGTAAGGAATATGGAATGGAATGGAATGGAATATGGAATGAAATGGAATGGAATGGAATATGGAATGGAATGGAATGTGAAATGGAATGGAATCAAATGGAATGGAATATGGAATGGAATGAAATGAAATGAAATATGGAATGGAATGAAATGGAATGGAATATGAAATGGAATGGAATGGCATATGAAATGGAATGGAATGGACTGGAATGGAATGGAATACGGAATGTAATGGAATGGATTATGGAATGGAATGAAATGGAATGGAAT
>NW_012116644.1:247128-248387 GCF_000951035.1 Colobus angolensis palliatus
ATGGAATGAAATATGGAATGGAATGGAATGGAACGGAATGGAACAGAATATGGAATGGAATGGAATGGAGCATGTAATGGAATGGAATATGGAATGGAATGGAATGGAATATGAAATGTAATGGAATGGAATGAAGTGCAATGGAGTGGAACATGGAATGGAAAGGAATGGAATGAAATGGAATATGGAATGGAATGGAATATGATGGAATGGAATATAATGGAATATGGAATGGAATGGAATATGGAATAGAATGGAATGGAATGGAAAGGAGTGGAATGGAATGGAATATGGATTGGAATGGAATATGGAATGGAATGGAATATGGATTGGAATGGAATATGGAATGGAATGGAATGGAATATGGAATGGAATGGAATGGAATATGGATTGGAATGGAATATGGAATGGAATGGAATATGGAATGGAATGGAATATGGAATGGAATGGAATGGAACGGAGTGGAACGCAATGGAATATGGAATGGAATGGTATGGAATATGGAATATAATCAATATGGAATGGAATGGAACGGAATGGAATGGAATTGAATGGAATATGGAATTGAATGTAATTGAATATGGAATGGAATGGAATATGGAATGAAGTGGATTGGATTGGAATGGAATATGGAATGGAATGGGATGGAATATGTAATGTAATGTAATGTAATGTAATGGAATGGAATATGGAATGGAATGGAATGGAATATGGAATGGAATGGTATATGGAATGGAATGGCATGGAATATGGAATGGAATGGAATTAAATGGAATGGAATATGGAATGAAATGGAATGGAATGGAATGGAATCCAATGAAATATGAAATGGAATGGAATATGGCATGGAATGGAATGGAATTCAATGGAATGCAATGGAGTATGGAATGGAATGGAATATGGAATTTAATGGACTGGAATGGAATATGGAATGGAATATGGAATGGAATGGAACGGAACGGAATGAAATGGAATGGAACGAAACGGAATGTGGAATTGAATGGACTGGAACAGAATGGAATGGAGTGGAATGGATATTAAGGAGCTTAAGAAGATTTTGGACTGAGATGTTGGGGTTTTCTAAATATACAATCATGTAATCTGCAAACAGGGACAATTTGACTTTCTCTTTTCCTAAGCTTTTCCTTTATTTCTTTCTCCTGCCTGATTGCCCTGTACAGAAATTCCAACATTATGTTGAATAGGAGTGGTGTGAGAGAGGATCCCTGTCTTGTGCCAGTTTTCAAAGGGAATGCTTC
>NW_012116644.1:248696-249089 GCF_000951035.1 Colobus angolensis palliatus
TAAAATGAGTTAGGGAGGATTCCCTCTTTTTCTATTGATTGGAATAGTTTCAGAAGGAATGGTACCAACTCCTCCTTGTACCTCTGGTAGAGTTCGACTGTGAATCCATCTGGTCCTGGACTTTTTTTGGTTGGTAGGCTATTAATTATTGCCTCAATTTTAGAGCCTGCTATTGGTCTCTTCAGGGATTCAACTTCTTCCTGGTTTCATCTTGGGAGAGTGTAAGTTTCCAGGAATTTATCCATTTCTTCTAGGTTTTCTAGTTTATTTGCATAGAGGTGTTTATAGTATTCTCTGATGGTAGTTTGTACTTCTGTGGGTTCAGTGGTCATATCCCCTTTATCATTTTTTATTGCATCTATTTGATTCTTCTCTCTTTTCTTCTTTATTAGT
>NW_012116644.1:249211-249821 GCF_000951035.1 Colobus angolensis palliatus
TACACACTGCTTTAAATGTGTCCCAGAGATTCTGGTATGTTGTATCTTTGTTCTCATTGGTTTCAAAGAACATCTTTATTTCTTCCTTCATTTCTTTATGTACCCAGTAGTCATTCAGGAGCAGGTTGTTCAATTTCCATGTAGTTGAGTGGTTTTGAGTGAGTTTCTTAATCCTGAGTTCTAGTTTGATTGTACTGTGGTCTGAGAGACAGTTTTTTATAATTTATGTTCTTTTACATTTGCTGAGCAGTGCTTTGCTTCCAACTATGTGGTCAATTTTAGAATAAGTGTGATGTGGTGCTGAGAAGAATGTATATTCTGTTGATTTGGGGTGAACAGTTCTGTAGATATCTATTAGGTCTGCTTGGTGCAGAGCTGAGTTCAATTCCTGGATATCCTTGTTAACTTTCTGTTTCATTGATCTATTTAATGTTGACAGTGGGGTGTTAAAGTCTCCCATTATTATTGTATGGGAGTCCAAGTCTCTTTGTAAGTCTCTAAGGACTTGCTTTATGAATCTGGGTGCTCCTGTATTGGGTGCATATATATTTAAGAGAGTTAGCTCTTCCTGATGAATTGATCCCTTTACCATTATGTAATGGCCTTCTTT
>NW_012116644.1:249871-250174 GCF_000951035.1 Colobus angolensis palliatus
TGGTTTAAAGTTTGTTTTATCAGAGAGTAGGTTTGCAACCCCTTCCTTTTTTTGTTCTCCATTTTCTTGGTAGATCTTCCTTCATCCCTTTATTTGGAGCCTATGTGTGTCTGTGCATGTGAGATGAGTCTCCTGAATACAGCAAACTGATGGGTCTTGACTCTTTATCCAATTTGCCAGTCCCGGTCTTTTAATTGGACCATTTATCCCATTTACATTTAAGGCTAATATTGTTATATGTGAACTTGATCCTGTCATTATGATGTTAGCTGGTTATTTTGCCCATTAGTTGATGCAGTTTCT
>NW_012116644.1:250379-256110 GCF_000951035.1 Colobus angolensis palliatus
GTTGAATATTGGCCCCCCTCTCTTCTGGCTTGTGGAGTTTCTGCCAAGATAGCTGCTGTTAGTCTGATGGGTTTCCCTTTGTGGGTAACTCGACCTTTCTCTCTGGCTGCCTTTAACATTTTTTCCTTCATTTCAACTTTGGTGAATCTGACAATTATGTGTCTTGGAGTTGCTCTTCTCCAGGAGTATCTTTGTGGAGTTCCCTGTATTTCCTGAATTTGAATATTGGGCTGCTTTGCTTGGTTGGGGAAGTTCTCCTGGATAATATCCTGCAGAGTGTTTTCCAACTTAGTTCCACTCTCCTCATCACTTTCAGGTATACCAATCAGATGTAGATTTGGTCTTTTCACATAGTCCCATATTTCTTGGAGGCTTTGTTTGTTTCTTTTTACTCTTTTTTCCCTAAACTTCTCTTCTTGCTTCATTTCATTCATTTGATCTTCAATCACTGATACCCTTTCTTTCAGTTGATCGAATCGGTTACTGAAGCTTATGCACTTGTCATGTAGTTCTCGTGCCATGGTTTTCAGCTCTATCAGGTCATGTAAGGACTTCTCTACATTGTTTATTCTAGTTAGCCATTTGTCTAATCTTTTTTCAAGGCATTTAGCTTCTTTGTGATGGGTTCGAACTTCCTCGTTTATCTTGGAGAAGTTTGATCATCTGAAGCCTTCTTCTCTGAGCTCATCAAAGTCATTCTCTGTCCAGCTTTGTTCCATTGCTGGTGAGGAGCTGCATTCCTTTGGAGGGGGAGAGGTGCTCTGATTTTTAGAATTTTCAGCTTTTTTGCTGTGTTTTTTCCCCATCTTTGTGGTTTTATATACCTTTGGTCTTTGATGATGGTGACATACAGATGGTTTTTAGTGTGGATGTCCTTTCTGTTTGTTAGTTTTCCTTCTAACAGACCCACAGCTGCAGGTCTGTTGGAGTTTGCTCAAGGTCCACTCCAGACCCTGTTTTCCTGAGTATCAGGAGCAGAGGCTACAGAAGAGTGAATATTGCTGAACAGCTAATGTTGCTGTCTGATCGTTCCTCTGGAAGGGTCGTCTCAGAGGGGTACCCGGCCTTGTGAGGTGTTAGTCTGCCCCTATTGGGGGGTGCCTCCTGGTTAGGCTACTCAGGCATCAGGGACCCACTTGAGAAGGCAGTCTGTCCATTCTCAGATCTCAAACTCTGTGCTGGAAGAACCATTACTCTCCTCAAAGCTGTCAGACAGGGACATTTAAATCTGCAGAGGTTTTGCTGCCTTTTGTTTGGTTATGCCCTGTCTCCAAAGGTGGAGTCTTCAGGGGCAGGCAGGCCTCCTTGAGCTGCAGTGGGCTCCACCCAGTTCTAGCTTCCAGGCTGCTTTGTTTACCTACTCAAGCCTCAGCAATGGTGGGCACCCCTCTCCCAGCCTCACTGCCCCCTTGCAGTTAGATCTCAGACTGCTGTGCTAGCAATGAGGGAGGTCCTGTGTGCGTGGGACCCTCTGAGCCAGGCATGGGATATAATCTCCTGTTGTGCTTTTTTGCTAAGACCCTTGGAAAAGTGCAGTATTAGGGTGGGAGTGACCTGATTTTCCAGGTGTTGTGTGTCACCGTTTCCCTTGGCTAGGAAAGGGAATTCACTTCCCCCTTGTGCTTCCTAGGTGAGGTGATACCTCGCCCTGCTTTGGCTCTTGCTCGGTGGACTGCACCCACTGTCCTGCACCCACTGTCAACACACCCCTGTGAGATGAACCTGGTATCTCAATTGGAAATGCAGAAATCACCTGTCTTCTGTGTCGCTCACACTGGGAGCTGTTGCCTGGAGTCATTCCTATTCAGTCATCTTGAAACTGCCCGCTTTGGGAACTTTTTCAAAGCAGTCATACCTCATCTGTTCCTTTCTTGTGCATGTGGACTCTTCCATATGATGAAAGCAGCAGGTATGCTCAGTACAGTCTTCAGATTTGATCATTTAAAAAATTATATATTTTTCACTTTTATCGATTTAGGTGGTACAAGTTCAGATTTGTTACATGGATATATTGCTTAGTGGTGAAGTCTAGGCTTTAAGTATAACCATTACCCAAATTATTTACACTGCATCCATTTGGTAATTTCTCATCCCTCACTTTCCTCCTCCCCCAACCCTTTCAAATCTCCAGAGTCTATTATTCCACTTTCTATGTCCATGTGTATGCATTTTTTAGCTCCCACTTGTAAGTGAGAACATGGGTTTCAAGATTGTAAAGGGCTGTGCACTTGGAAACCTAAATGTGTACTTTATAGAGTTCTTTTGTGGGACAGTGTCTTGCTCTGTTACCCAGGCTGGAGTGCAGTGGTACAGTCTTGGCTCACTGCATTCTCTGCCTCCTGGGTTCAAGTAATTCTCCTGCCTCAGCCTCCCTGGTAGCTGGGATTACAGGCACCAGCCACCACGCCCGGCTAAGTTTTGTATTTTTAGTAGAGACGGGGTTTCACCATGTTGGCCAGGCTGGCCTTGAACTCCCGACCTCAGTGATCCCACCTTGGCCTCCCAAAGTGCTGGGATTATAGGCATGCACCACCACGCCTGGCCTTAATATGTACTTTGTGTGGATAGCCAATGGGTGGCTAAATCATTTAAATAATGGTGAGCTAGTTAATAGTCTAAATATCCATTTGAGTGAGTCAAGTTGTGTCTCCTGAGGAATGTTTGGTTTGGAAAGTTATGCCTCTGTAAGCATTGAGTTAATCAATATTCCAAATAAAGTGGGAAAAGGCCACACCAGGATAGTGTGAGATTTTGAGAAGTGGCATGTTGATCAATTGCAGCTCTTCTGACAGGGTAAATGTGAAAACTCCCACCGTAGCATCTAGTAGAGGCAATGTGATCACTTCTGATTAAAACGTAGAACTAAAAGACTTGTAAGGAAATTTGATCATTTTGACTTGGATATAAATTCTACATCAAATAAGCAATTTAAAAATATCTCTTAAGTGCTCTAATTTAAAAAATGCTTTAGCGTTTTTTTTTTTTTTTTTTTCTGTTTGATCTCAGCTTGTCTTGTATGGTGGGAGACAGAGCAGTGTGATTTTAAGCCTTGACTCTGTCATTAGATCGCAGTGTGACTTTGGGTAAGACTGCAAACTTCTCCATGCTCTCCAGGCTTCTTCATTCATGAAATTAGGGAGTTGCGCTAAATGATTTCTAAGATAGTATTTGACTTGAAACTCTTTGATCATATCTTGTATAAATGGAATAGTCTCAGATTTCTGATTATTTGAAAATAGCACTCAATTGGATTTAAAACGAAAAATAAACCAATGTGAACATTTGAAAATTTCTATGCTATTGCTATTATTTTAATTTTGAGGCTCATTTTTAATTTTTGCCTTAGTCTTTCAGAAGCCTAAGACTGGCTGTTAAATAGGTCTTCTAATTAGTATGAATGTTTCTTGCATTTAAATCCTCGTGCTGCGTTTGATAAAATCAAAATTAGACTGAATAATATGCCTTGGTTGAACATTAGCATGCAAACCATGTAACTTGAAAAGATGTGTTTAATAACTGAGAATAAAGCAGAAGCCAGCACGTCCTGACAGCTGTGAGAAACAAAAAAAATATTAATGGTGGCAGTTAGAGAGTCAGACAGAGAATAGCAATGCACAGGTGCATTTTCCCTAGTGCATATATTTCTTCTTTAGTATTCATGCTAAGTTTTCAAGACCTTCATCTTTACACAGGAATTAGAAAACAGTTCAGACTTATTAGTTTGGCTGAGCAATAGCCTAGGACAGCTAAAAGAACAATGCCTAAAGGGGTATATATATATTTTTAATAAAGTAGTCTTCTAAGATAATGCTTTAAACATCAGCATAATGCCATTTTTCTTTTCTAATAAAGTCATCATCATAACAGTTTTATGGTTCTCTTAATTTTACTATTAACATCTTATCTGAAGGGAGTGAAAAATTATATTAATTGCAGGCTGTTCTACTTGCCTCACCTGCACTATCTTTTAGTACAAGTTTCCAGTATCTATCTCTCAACATTTTGACTGTAAAGGTTAAGGTGTCACTTATGGTTTAGGATAATTATGTGAAGAAACCTTTCAGTAAATATAGAAACCCATCACTTCAAAGCAACAAAATGCATAGAAATAGGAAGCATGAATTTCTACTTGAGCACATGATCACATTGAATCTTTCAGCATATTTCTCAAAAACCCCAAACAAACCAGAAACAGATAACTGAAGTCCTATATTCCCAGAGTTATCAGTGATATTTCGCATCTCTGAAGTTCACTGTCAATGAACAATGTGAAACATTTGGGTCTTGAGTGCTTATATGGATCTCTTCTTCATCCTCCAACTTTTGCAACTCAACTACTGGAAGAGAAATGATCCAAGTGGTGTCGTGCTGCCTTAGACACATGAATAGTAGAATTCAGCCAAACCACTGAAGGAAATTTTCTTTTCTTTCTCTATGAAATTCAGAAAGAACACTTGTATTTAGTTTTCCTAAATTTATACTTTAGGGAAAAATGTCAGTTCTCAAATCATGCTTTATAATTGCAACCAAATATATTAAGATATATATCAAAAATACCTATTTAGAATTTGTATGAAAATATAAATGAGCTCTAATTTCTAAGTGTAACTGAGCTTTAATTTTTAATTCTGTAATTTTAAGATTATTAAATGCTATTTAAAAGATCTCAGCTTGAGCATGGTGATACTCTAATGACAGCAAGATGAATGATATTGGTTGGTTAAGATGACATCATATGATACCTTTGGAGTTTATCCTCTTGTGATTAGCATATTTTATAATTTTGGAGAAAAAACATATCTTCCTTGAAGACGCTTTTTTTCTCTTACTTCTTTTTTGAAGCTATCTCCCACTCTCCCACCCATGCCCAACATTTCTCTTTCTCTAACAATTATGTTCTTGAAGTTCTGAAATCTATCCTTGCCTGTTTATAATGTAGTGATACAGGGTAATACAACTTCACCAGTTGCCTAACTGCCAAATGTGATGTGTCAAGTGAGACTTGAGATTGGCTATAAGATCAGTAATGAGTGCATATGTACATGTACACATAATTTTAAAAACAACAAAACTGTTCCCAATCTGTTTGAATTGATTTTGAGTACCAAGTTTCAAATGAGATCATGTTGTTTGTTACACAGCAAACTCTATATTGGCAACCCATATTGCTAAGTTTTAAGCTGTATTCTTAAAAAAGCAGATATTAACTCATTGACTAGAATTTTTTCTTTGATGTAAATATTTTGATCCAGTTATGTTTTTTCAAATCTAAAAATCTTTCTTTTAGTGGTTTCCAATTTGAAATGGTACCTTCATTATCACCTTTCCTTTTTCACCTTTTCTTCATGATTTTTTTTCCTTTTAATTCGGCCAAAGTGGTACTCAGCATAAGACTCATTAATTTTCTGATTTAAAACCACTGATGGATGTGCTCACACTTTTCCCCGCCTTCTTCCCAAATAATAAAACCTTGAGGAATTTCAGCACATAGGTTTATAAGTAATTTTTTTACTGGAGAGATTTATCTGAAATTTTGAACAGTATGTTGAATATTATAAAAACATTTATATATGATATAGGAAATAGATGCTAGTTCTTCTGTACTTTAAAATTATTTTTTCTTTTTTTAGATTACTTTCTTTTTTTTTATTATACTTTAAGTTCTAGGGTACACGTGCATAACGTGCAGGTTTGTTACATATGTATACTTGTGCCATGTTGGTGTGCTGCA
>NW_012116644.1:261711-297264 GCF_000951035.1 Colobus angolensis palliatus
ATTGTCCAGCACTCCCTAGTGAGATGACCCCAGTACCTCATTTGAAAATGCAGAAATCACCAGTCTTCTGTGTCGCTTGTGCTGGGAGTTGGAGACTGGAGATGTTCCTATTCGGCCATCTTGCTCTGCCCCTAAAATTATTTTTTCAATCAAAACTAGTTCTGCAAACTTACTGATCCCGTGGTGATATATTGTTAAGACAGTAAAAACAAATGGGTAGATTGTACTGAAGACTTTTCATTTAAGATATATGGTATGAGCTCAAGTACCAGAAATTGGGGCTGCTATAGCCACAAAAGTCTCCGTGATAGCACAGCAGGTAATTGATTTCCTGGGTTACTCAGGAGCCATGAAAATCAAATCTTTGTGTCTGTTTTGATTTCACCACAGCTAGATCTTATATCTTCATTAGTCCTTTATCTGAACAAATAAAATTAGTTCAATTTCTCAGTCCCAGATTAGCTCCTGGAACATAATGACCCTCACTTTTTTGATAGGACATAGAATCCATAGCTACTAGCCTGACTACAGGAAGCAGTCTCTACAGTTTCTGACTCTGAAATCCTGTATTTCATTAAAAAAATGAGACCCATAAGGTGCATATTTTATGGAGTCTTCAGGCACTTAACTTTGCTTTCTCATTTGTAAATGCAAGCCAAGCCAGTTTCATTCATCTAGCTAGTCTTACAACATTCTAGAGTTTAGATTAAAGATAAGGACAAAATGGAAGGCTGTTTTACAGAGTATTTGTTGTGTGTCTGTAGAAGAGAGAAGGTTGTGTAGGAGAGAGAAGAGAAAACTGTAGGCTTGTGGATGTGAAGTGCATCTATAACAATGAGCAATGGAGAAATGTAGAAGGCTGTAACTTAATAATGGGAACATATTGTATAAAAATACATTCCGACCATAGGAGATAGCACTATAAACCTATTAGAACAGCTAAAATAAAAAATAGTGATAATACCAAATATAGGTAATAATGTGGAGAAACTACATCTCTCATATATTGCTGGTTGGAATGTAAAATAGTACGGTCACTCTGGAAAATAATATGACAGTTTCTTACAAATCTAAACATGCACTTTCCATATGGTCCAGCAATTGCACTCTTGGGCATTTATCCCAGGGAAACGAAAACCTATGTTTACACAAAAACGTATTGATGAATTTTCATAGCAGTTTTATTTGTAATAGTAAAAACTAGAAACAACCCAAATATCCTTCAGTGATTTAATGATTAAACAAACTCTGGCACATCCATACAATGGAATACCATTCAGCAGTAAAAAGAACAGACTACTGATACAGGCAACAACCTGGATGGATATCAAGGGTATTATTCTTAGTGAAAAATGTCAATCTCAAAAGGTTATGTTGATATGATTACAATTTATTTAACTATGGAGGTGGAGAACAAACTAGTTGTTCCAGCGAATAGGATAGGGAAGGCGTGTGGTGGATGGATGGTACAAATACAAATGGGTAGCATGAAGCAGTTCCTTTATGCTGATAGAACAGATTTGTATCTTGATTGCAGCAGTGGTTTCATGAATCTATACATGGGAAAAATTACATAGAATTATATATATGCACACAAACACACATAAACATATGCATGTAGAAATGGTGAAAATAAAATAAATTCTGTAGTCTAGTTAATAGTGTAGCTGACAGCATTTTACCAATGTCGATTTCCTGGTTTTGATATTGTAGCACAGTTTTATAAGATGTCACTTTTGGGGGAAATTAGGTTAAGGGTGCAAGGGAGCCTATGTACAAGTTTTTTTTTTTAGCTTCCTTTTTGTTATTTTAAAATGAAAAGTAAAACAAACAAACTGACAAAAAAACACTCGGTTTGTTTCTGTTTTAATCATGCTCGTCGAAGGTCTCCCTCCCTCTATATAGTATACACACTTAGTATGTCTTTGGTCATTTACAATGTATTTTACTCTCTTTTGGAGGATTATAGTCAGTCGTAATTATGTGAGAAAAATGCCACTGGTTGTCAGCACCAAATCAAGATGTCAAAAGGATGTTGAACTGAAACATAGGGTAAGCACCATACTGAGGAGAGGAGAAGCAACTCTCTTCACTGGACTCTATAAAGCTGCGTCTCGCATCTGTACTATACTGGATCAGTGGACAAAGGAGTAGGTATATGTACTCTCTTGTTCTATGGATGGAACACAGCACATAGAGTATTAATTTCCTGTGTTTAGAACAATGATAATTTGTGTATAGAAAAAGAACAAGAGTCTTTTTTTAAAAAAAAATATTATACTTTAAGTTCTGGGATGCACGTGCAGAACGTACATGTTTGTTACATAATTATACGCATGCTGTGGTGGTTTGCTGCACCCGTCATCTACATTAGGTATTTCTCCTAATACTATCTCTCCCCTAGCCCTTCACCCCGGGGCAGGCCCCGGTGTGTGATGTTCCCCTCCCTGTGTCCATGTGTTCTCATTGAAGAACAAGAGTCTTAATGGCAATCCATATTGTAGGGGAAAGAAACATGCAAGAAAATAGTGTAAGATTAAATTTAGCCAAGAGAAACAAGCAGGTCTTTAATGTTCGTTTAGAAGGGAAAGGGATTATCTTGAAAGCAGGAGGATGAAATAGCAAGGTAAGCATAGGAACATTCTGATGGACATGAACTATAAGTAGAAGCCTAGTAAACAAATGAACTTGGACTCAGTGCTTTCATTCCCTGTTGTGTAGTAACCACCTTAACAAGCTGGAAGCCCCATCAGACAAGATATTGGATTCAATCAACAATGATTTCCTGATTATTTTGGCTCTCAGTATGTCTCCACTGTTTTCAAATTGTTAAAAATCCAATAGTCCCCCCGGAGGCTGCACACATGAATACCCCTACCTTGTTTCCTTTTGTCTGAGCAATCGTGTGTTCCATCAAGTAAGACAGGTATTAGTTATATATGATGAAGTATGGTTAATTTCTTTTTTTACAAGCAAATAAATAATTTTGCGGTTCATTTGGCTGATCATTTCTCTGATTTGTTTGACCTTTGCTGTGCTTTTTTATCGGCTGGTTTTCTCAGACCTCATTTTCCCCTGCAAAGCTCCAGTAACCAAATGAATTTCTGGACCTGTCAATCTGATACCATAACCTGTTAAAATGGGATTCATCAGAAGAATTTCATTATGTTTTTGTTAGAACAGTTGTCAGAAATCTTTCATTCCTGCTCTCTAGACCCATTGCATGACAGGTGACTGATACACACGTGAAGGAAGTGTAAGTTTTAAGTTGAGATGCCAGTTGAGTCAAAAGCTTCCTACATATAATATCCTTTGCAGAAAAGATTTTCCAGTGGCCAACTGTGGGCGATTAAACGTGAGATCTTCTCCTTTTGAAAAATTAACCTAGGTGTGAAAGTACTATCAGTTTAAACATTAAATGTATGTTTGGGGAGCAGCAAGTCCCCAGGGAAGATTTAGGTTGAAAGTGGAAAGTAGTATTTGCAAAGAGTAGTTTAGTATGATTGCCATTTGCCTTATGAATAATCTTTCATTGAAGCAATTAACCTGCAAAATAGAATCTGAACAAGGAAAAAGGAGGGGGGATCTTTGTTGCATCAGATGCAAATAGTTCTAAGCATACTCTTTCCCTACTTAACATTCTCTCAGCTTGACTAAATTTTAAACAGGCTTCTTACCATAGGTTTCTGATCTCCCTATTCTTAAAACAATTTCTTAGAAAACTTACAATTATAAATTCTTTCTCTGTCCCTTTGAGATGTAAATCTTCTACAATCCAGAAATATTTTTCTCAAGGACCTAGGACCCTTTGAAATATAATCATCAAGAAAGCTAGAATTCTTGTCTAGCTGTGGGAGGGCAGGAGCCTAACTTCTATAAGCAACAATTAGTAAACACAGATGGCCTAATCATGTTGACCAACAGCTCCACTAATGTCTGTCAGAACTTTTCCATTAGCTCACTCCAGCGTTTATAAATCCTCCCGCCTTTTGTTTCAGTGGAGTTGAGTTCAATTTTTCTCTCCTGTTATAATAGTCTCTCTTTCCTATTGCAATCAGCTTGAATAAATCTTCCTTCACTGTTTAAGTGATTCAGTACAATTAAAAAAATTGATCCCAGATAATTTCTTTGACTTTATTTTTAACTTCTACAGATATGTTTGGATATATTTTAATAATGGAAAATTTTTGCATTTGGTTTACCTAGTTTGGACTCTGTGTCACAATTAGATCACTTTTTTTTAATAAAAATTTTAGAATCAAGGTTTTGCCATGTTGCCCAAGCTGATCTTGAATTTCTCCGCTCAAGTGATCTGCCTGCCTTCCAGAGTGCTAGGATTACAGGCATGAGCCACCAAGCCCAGCCATGACTTATTAGATCACTTTAAAAAGCCATAAGTGTCATTTAGGGGCTAAGGCCCTGCCCTCCTCCCTTTTTAAAGAAAATATGTAATTTGAGGGTCAACCCTAGGCAAAATGATGTAGCATAGTTCTTTCCTATAAGCATGTCCCTCTCTCCGGTTTCCAGATAACCTAATCAACTTTCTGGGGGTGAAAGGCCCTCCTTGCAGAGCTGAGTCAACAAAACCAGTAGTGGCAGTTTCTGCTCTGTTCTGAACTTGATCTCCTGCCCTTACTTTTGATATTTGGCTGCGTATCTCATTACTGATACAGTTTTGTCCTAAGAATGGCCTTCTGTCTTTTACAGAGGATATCTACCACTGACTTCTCTGGCTCCTAGTGCAGATTCACAGCCCACTGCCCACAGAACTTTAAGATATTGATCTGGTCTGTCCTCCAGAGTCAGTAAATATTAAGTTTCAATGTTTCAGAGAGCAGTAGTGGCTGCTCATCTCGAAGAACCAGGGCCTTGGCTGATAATCACTAACCACTCTCTTTTCCTTGATAGGGTTGATATTTTGGGTCAGGGAACCAAGTTCAACATGTCTTTAAATTATACAGTGCAGTAAGTAGCATCCTCATAAAACTAGGCAAGGGTACATACAGCCCTCAGTCACAAGGGTCATGAGACACAAAGTCTCAGGTAAAAGTCAATAGTTTTAAGCCATTCTAATAGGTGCCTGATAAAGTGTATTCTTAACAACCACCTTGGCTATAAAGTGCTGTACCCAACAGTTAGATTGGACAGGCCTGAGTCTTTTCAATTCGTGTCTCCTCTGCTCATTTGCCTCTGCCATTTACCGCTTTTGGCTATTGTATCCTGACCCTTCATGGGCATCCAAAGGCTTTTGTTCTGATACCTGGGTGATGATATGGCTTTATTCCTCAATTCCATCCTTGCCTCTTAAATTGAGTTTGACATTTGGCCTTAAATTGAGTTTGACATTTGCTCAAACTTTTGCAGAAATGACCTTACTATGGCCACTATTTTGGCCTCACCACTACTTGCCCTAGAAAACCCTGGAATTCAGTCATTTTGTAAGACAATAATTTTTATTAAATTATTATGATTTTAAAGATGAATCCCAGAATGAAGTCAGAAAAAAATAGCTATCAGTATTACTAAATGACATCAACACATCAACTGATGCTGATTGGGAAATAAGTCCACATGTAGTAGATACAGCATGATATCCCAGATTGACAAAGTCTGTGGCCATAAAATACGATTACACTTACTTTTAATAACCAAATGATGGTAGTTAGAAGCCTTCCTGACAAGTTGCCTCTAATTAGCCCCTTCCTAATGCCCACTAGTTACTTCTGTGAGACCCTGAGACATCCACAGTCCAGCCTGCCATTTGGGGAAGGCTTCCCACTGACTGTGCCTATTTTCAGAATGCCAATATCCATGTCAAGAGTGGTGTCTCAAAGTGCTTCTTTGGCATGCCAGAGAATCCCTGGATGCTTGTTGAGGTGGGAAGTATAACTCCTTTCTTCTTTTCTGCTGACTGTCATACTTTGTTGCCTGGGCCTAGAAACTTTCTCTTGAACAGTTCTCCATGTAAGCCCCTTAGCTATGATCTTAACAAATCTCATATGAAAAAAAGGCTCTACCTGTTTCCAGTGGTCTTCATTCTTTCCTCTTTTCCAACTTTCTCCACCTCCAAGCCAACAAGTGCATCTTTGCACCCCAGCTCTAAAACAAAGCCCTTGGGGACTCAATCAAAGACAGTAGTTGCTAAGAGGAACAGGGAGCATGGAAGGGTGGGATATTGTTGGCCCTAATAGCATCTGAGCTCCCACTCAGTGAGACAAAAATGCTTGATAAGCTAACAAAAAGGGATTTGGTAAAATGTAATCCTTCACCTGAGTGAAGGCCTTTTCCTCTTTTATTTTCGACTCTCCTTGGTTGCCCTGTACCACTGATTTCTGCCAGGAGATGGGCTAAAAGCTATCGCCTGGCAACTCTAGAAGAGGTGGATGCCAGGGAAATGGATTTACCAGGTCTCTGGATCTCTGAAGCTAGGGGCACAGTGCACTTCAAAGATCAGGCTGTTAGTGAATGCTATTGATGTGATTTTGCTGCTATCTTTGCTCGTGAAAAGAGATGAGCCAATTGGGAAAAGCAAGAACAAGAAGTTAAGGGGGAGAAAACCAGTAAGAGTAGAGAAGTCTGAGAGATCTGTCTGAAGCAGGGGCCTCTCAAAACAAAATGAAGCATTTTATTTTTCTGTAGGGAATCTGAAACAACATAACTTGAATCACGTTAGTTTGTTTTTTTCCTCCCCTGCTTAGGAAGGTTGGATGGTCAGGGAAACTGCATTAAATCCTGTTTTCACAGGTGCTGGATGTGCATCCAGCTAACCTGGTAACACCAAACTGGATGAGCTCATTCCTTGAGACTGGAATTACAAAATTGGAACAGCTCACTAATAATTGAAGATGATTTGGAAAAACCATTATCCTTCCTCATGTTTTACAAGGTTTTTATAACTCGTTTATAAGGTCCTACAGCTAAAAAAACAATCATGCTGTATTTCAGAGAAGTTTAACTTGAAAATATTTTTTTCACAAATTAAAAATCCCCATTTTATACATTATAGCTGTAATTGTATCCTTATTGCTGAAAGACATCCATACTACCTGCCACTTCTTTAGAATTTAAAAAAATCTATAAATAAAAAATATAACAATTGCAAATATGGAAATAACTTCCAACATAAAACAAAATTTATAGTAGTTATAAAAAGTTCTTTTATACTAAAAATTAAGTTGTAATTATGATAGAAATAATCTGTAAAAGGTATTTTTAGCAAATTTATTAATATTGGTAGCAATAATAATACCCAATGATATATACATATTGTTTGTATTTTAGAACCTGTGATAAATGAAAATGGTATTCCTAGATAAGAATGAAATTGTGTTCTGTGGCTAACAAGATTGAAACTCACTTGACTCTGAGAAATAAATCAATTTGGTTTGTTTATTTATAATTGTCATTTTTCCTTTTACCAATATCTAAATTATTTCACTGTAAAACTTTCATGGAAGAGTTTCAGGAAAGGCTTGTATCTGCATACTATAGATGAGGTAATACACCACAGTGATTTAGATCAGCAGTCCCCAACCGTTTTGGCACCAGGGACCACTTTCATGGAAGACAATTTTTCCACAGATCAGGGGTGGGCGGAGTTTGGGGGGAATGGTTTCAGGATGATTCAAGTGCGTTACATTTATTGTGCACCTTATTTCTATTATTATTACATTGTAATATGTAACAAAATAATTATATGACTCCATAATGTAGACTCAGTGGGAGCCCTGAGCTTGTTTTCTTGCAACTAGACAGTCCCATCTGAGGGTGATGGGAGACAGTGACACCAAAAGTGTGCTGCTTATGTCCAGTCTACTTCATAATTTCATTTTGATTGCTGTCCCTGCAGAAAACCTGTAACATTCTCAAAATTCTATTCTCTCTAGGGTAAAATGAAACTGTGGGAAATAGCACAGAAGACTCTTTACAATTTAGGACCAACCTACCAAGACTTCTTGATCTCTTTCCACTCCTTGCCCCTCACTGTGTTTCATTTCTACCTTCCAGTCTGCACTTCTCACTATATTCCAGAAAAGGCCTGTTAAAGAGATCTGATAGTCAAAAACAACCTCTTTTTTGCTTGTCCTCTCTGTTATACATAAGAAACCAGCTCTGTTGCAGTTCCATATGTGCATTACTAATTTAATCAGTTAGCAGAACACATAGTCTTCATAACCAAAAAAATTGAAGCATGAAATCTGGGAGTCATGCCCATCCCCAAATGTGGCATAACAATGTTTTTCTTCCCCCCCGAAGTAGTGCCCTTCCCCAAAGAAATTCTGGGGATTGGCATTTTCTTCATCCAGTCCTTTCATTATTTTCTGTACCTATTTCTCTGAGTATATTAGCATCCTTGGAAGGGGGGAATGTATCTTATTTATTGTTATATCTCCCAGGCTCACATATCACTCAGTAAAGATTTGTTGAATGAAACAATAAATGGATGCAAGACCAAATGAACAAAGAAAAGCCAGGGGAAGATAACAATGTTATGTCATAATTCAAGATCATTTTTTTTCTGTTTTTCTTTTTCCCTCCAGCTTTATTGAGGTATAATTGACAAATAAAAATTATATATATTCAGGGTGTCCAACAAGATGTTTTGATATACATATACATTGTGAAATGATTACCACAATCAAGCAAATTAGCATAACAATACATTATGATTAACTATAGTCATCATGTTGTACAGTAAGTCTCTAGAACTTACTTCATTTGCAAGTTTGTACTCTGAGCAACATCATCGTATTTCACCCCCCACCCCAGTTTGAGCACTGGTAACCACATTTCTCTTCTAAGTGTTCTGGTGAAATTTCTTCCTTATTTCACTCTCAATGAATAACACAAGAGAAAAATAAACAACAAAAGCCAGTCAATAATTATAAAGTGAATCTTACCAGTATAGAGTTATAAGCCTTGTTTGTACTTCACTGCTAATGTTATAGTGAACAGTGTTTGAATAATGAAGAGTAAAGGAATGATGGCATGCTCTGAGAGTTCTTGATGTGGTTGAAGCAAAATTCCCAACAGACAGACTTTTTGCTATTTCATTAGTGTTTATAGCTGATAAATACCTTGTATGTTTGCTATACTATTGTGTTAGTAACATAATTTTATGTAACACTAACAATAAATAGATAAAAGCAAAATTGGGAGGCCTAAAATTTTAATTTCAAGTTGTTGTTTAGAAAAAAAATTACATTTTGTTTTTAAGTAACTGAATTTGAGCTCCAAGGATTTAATTCAATAAAGTGTTTCTCAGGATGCATGAATATATAAGCAGGTTAACTGATGGGCAGTGAAATGCAATTACCAAATGAGTTTTCAAAATTTTTCTCTAATGGAGCCCTGGAGTAGATTTTGTATTTTAACAGAGACATTTACTAGGCACATGCTGACATTTTAAGTGATCCGAGATAAATAAAAAGCAGGACAGTCCTAAAATAAATTAGTTTGTAATATTTTGTTAATTAGGATGTTAATTGGCTACTTTTAGATCAAAATAAAAATGGCTTAAATAAAATTGGAAAGTTTTCTCTGACATAAAAGTCTCAGTTGGAAGACAGTCCAGTGTGTCAACGTGGGACCACTCCATAGGACATCTCAGGGACTCAAGCTTCTTGTCACTCACTACTCTACAATCTAGGGGGTGTTAACCTTGGCTGCCTGTTCTAAGCTGGTTCATCACTAACACACTTGAGTACTAGACCTAAGAAAGGGGGAAAGAAGAAGTAGAAGGCAACTGGCTTAAGTGGATCTCACATTACTTTAGGCCATCCTATTGGCTGCAGGGGATGGTGGGGAACTTAGCCTATATCTAGCTGCAAGGGCCTGGGAACACAGTCTCTAGCTAGGTAGCAATACGCAAACCCTGTACCATTTGAGGAATGGCAATACTAAAAGAAAGAAAGGGATGGGCGGGTGCAGTGACTCATGCCTATAATCCCAGCACTTTGGGAGACCGAGGTGGATGGATCACAAGGTCAAGAGATCGAGACCATCCTGGCCAACATAGTAAAACCCCGTTTCTACTAAAACTACAAAAAAATTACCTGGGCGTAGTGGTGTGTTCCTGTAGTCCCAGCTACTCAGGAGTCTGAGGCAGGAGAATCACTTGAACCCAGGAGGCAGAGGTTGCAATGAGCCAAGATCGTGCTACTGCACTCCAGCCTGGTGACAGAGCGAGACTCCATCTCAGAAAAAAAAAGAAAGAAAGAAAGAAAGAAAGAAAGGATTAATGAATATTTAAGTGCAATTAACAGTCTTTATCACAAATGTGCAGTTTCAAAGACACCGAAGTTTTTTGTTGAGCTCTAGCCTGTACTTTTTAAAGTAAATTGATGTTCAGAATTGAAGAAATCAAGGAAGAATGTCAAAGAACTTGGAATTCTTTCCTGGAAGAATCAACCAGATGAGGAGGATTTAAGTATCTTACCCACTGTTTTATGTTTTTGATTTATAGTTTCTGTATAGCAATGATGGACAACATGGAAAGAAAGGAGAAAATTGAGAGGCAATAACAGCAATGATTGGATCGTTAAATATTGATTATATACAGTCCAAGTCATTTTCTTCAGAATGCTCAAATGGCAAAGACAACACCAACATGAATTCCTCAGCAACTACCTGCAATGCTTAAGAAACAAGAAATCAGATCTCTCTGGAAATGTGCCTTGAAGCGAAATGGCCCGAATTGTTTGACATTACTCATTGTCCCTCAGAGTCACTTCCTAGTGAAATTTCATGTTCTGATTTCATCGTAGTTGCTCTTTAGGAAGAGAAAACAACTCCTGGGAAAATGAAATTCTTTCAAGTTCTTTAACAGGCTTCTGTTGACCTAGCTACCACTGACTTCAGTTCAACCAGATTTTCTTGCTTGTTTGTCCAAATTCTCTATCACATGGTGACTAAAGCGTATCTTTTGACATTTCTCATGGATCATCGGAAACACCTTTAGGCAATGGATGACATCAGAATAATTTATATTAGAAATTCTTTTATTCACTGAGAGATTAATTAACAGTGTGGCGTTCAGGGAATTAGCAGTACAACTCCTCTTGATGCTAGTTGGAGTTTGTGTCCCCTGCAGGGATGACACTGAATGAAATCTTGCAAGTCATTTCAAAATAAAATAACTCTTTGTCAGAAGTAAATGTGTGCTGAGCCAGTCACAGAAAATGCTTTAAAAAAAATAGCTTGCAAAGCTCCCTTGTTTGAATGTGTTAGATTTTGGTTAGCTTTGTTCTAATTATAAGTTTATAACCAACCTGAAGGTGAGAGAAGCTTAGCATCTAGAGATGCATACAAAAACATCTGCTTCCAAACTCACTGAATGCCTTTGCTAAGGGAATGGTTTTTTCGAACTCTTCTGAATGTAGGTGGTATATCCAGCCCAATGATATGTCTCAGTTTGCCTCGGTCAGTCCTGGTTTATGTCTGTTGCCTCAGTATAAATATTAATAGCACCCCTTTTTACTTCCCAAAAGTGTCCCTGGTTGAATGATAAGTTATATGGTCCTGTTAACTACAGTGAACCTTGAAGTTAAAGATATTTCTCTTTTTAAAGAAGTACGTGTTTTTAGATAAGCTTAGGATGGGTTGCATGTAATACTAGTAGGTTTAGTACTGGCTAAGGGACATGAAATATTGAGCCATTTCTTCCCTCTGAATCCTGAGGGCAGGGTTCAAGTCTATCAGTGGGAACTTAGACTTGAGGTTTTATAGACCTGACATTTGAACATCCATGCATGTCAGAATTTAAAGTTTTTTGAGGCACACACTAGAATTGGGCTGCTTTAGGCCCACTGCACTGCAGCTACATATTGGTGGAATTTTGTTATTACTCTAGTCTCTTGAAGTCTTAAAAATGTTTTATTTTTGTTGAAAGAACCTAATGTTGGCATTCCTGCTCCATGCCCATATTAACATAAATATAATTTGGAATTTGAGAATTGAGGCAGCATACCTTGTACACACTAGGTTCTCAATAAATATCTGTTCAGTTGAAAGTTACTCTTTTTCTAAACTGTGTTCATAAGTCACTGAATAATTAACCTTTAAGCCAAGCCTTATGGAGAACTGTGAAGGGTTTGAGAGTTTACCTTATGAACAAGTTAAGAAGTTAACCTGTCATAGTTTCATGGATGCTCACCAAAGTCATGAAACTTCTGGGCCAGAAAAAAGACAGCTATTACTCATGGCACAATAGGAACCTGTAGGAAATAGACGGATGTATAAAAAGAGAGTTATTATAAAGAGTTGTCTCATGAGATTATGGATGCTGAGAAGTTCCACTATCCTCTATCTGCAAGCTGGAGGCCCAGGAAAGCTGGTGGTACTGCTCCAGTCCAAGCCCAAAGACCTGAGCACTAGGGGAACCAATACTGTAAGACCCAATCTGAGTTTGAAGGCCTGAGAACCAAAGAAGGCTAAGGTCCAAGGGCAAGAGAAGATGGATGTCCCAGTTCAGGAAGGAGAATACATTTTCCCTTACTCCATAATTTTGTTTTATTTGGGCCCTTAATGGATTGGATGATGGCTACCCACATTGGTGAGACAGATCTTTTTCACTCAGTCTACCAGTTCAAATGCTAATATCTTCCTGAAACACCCTCACAGATATACCCAGAAATACTGTTTTGCCAGCTATCTGGGCATCCATTATCCCAGTCAAGTTGATATGTAAAATTAACTATCACAGTGTGCATCTCAGCTAAGGAACTCTGAGCTTAGGGAACTCCAATCTTTCATAATGAACTGCACACAAAACTGCTCAGTCTTTACCTTGGAAGGAGACATTCTTATACTGGACAGCAAATAAATCTGTCCACTGCTCCCAAGGGTGACTCTAGATCCATTTTTCAAAGCTGTAATGAAAACAGCCTTAAAAAAGTAGACTGCATAACTAAAACGGCACCACTTAATCAGTATCTTCCCATTTCCGCCTCCCCCTAGGCCCTGGCAACCACCGTTCTACTTTCCATTTCTATGTTTTGACTATTTTAGATTTTACATATAAGTGAGATCATGTGGTATTTGTATCTTTGTGTCTGGCTAATTTCATTTAGCATAATGCCCTCTAGGTTTATTCACATTGTCACCAAGGTCAGAACTTTTTTTTAAAAGACTGAATAATATTCCATTATGTATATACATCACATTTTCTTTACCTTTTCATCTATCAGTAGGTATTTAAGTTGTTTCTGTCTTTTGACTATTGTGAGGAATATTGTAATGATATTGAAATGAACAGGGGCATGCAGATAGCTCTTTTGGGTAATGATTTCTTTTCCTTTGGATATATCCCAGAAGTGAAATTGTTACACAAGATGAGTAAGTTCTGAAAAATCTAATGGACAGCAATGGGAATATAGTTACTAGTACTCTATTGTGTACGTGAAATTTGCTAAGAGCATAGATCAGTATTTTCACCACACCTACCAAAAAAAAAAAACCTGGTAACAGTGTCAGGTGATTGATATGTTAATTAACTTGATTTTGTGGTATTATTTCACAATTTATATGTATCTCAAAACATTAACTTGTATATACCACAAGTATATATAGTATTTACTTGTTAATTATGCCTCAATAAAGATGGAAAAAGAGGGAGAGAGTACTGCAAAAGAGATAAATCATTTTTAGGAAACATTGTAAAAGAAAAAAGTTTGGAACAAACACTCTCAGTGCTACTGCTTGCAAGACATGCAGAAACATAAGAGACCCATGGAAAATTTTCTCCCAATATATATATATGTAATACAGGTTTGAGTTTCTAAGTATAAATGTAATTTTATGTATAACATTAGTTATCTAATTGCTGAATCTTCATTTCCTAATCAGCTGTGATCACAGACTAAAGAAAGCTTATTTTTATCGTTTGACTGTATTCTTATTTTATTTTACCCACCAAAAAGAAATGCATGTAAAAGTTTGTTAGGGATTATATCTGCTCTTGTTTCTTCATATTATACTATATACTTATTATTTAAAGTATTGCATAGATATTTAGTAAATATGGTTACTGTTTTTGAGTAATTTATGTAACCAAGAGGCAAAATAATTATCACCCAGGCATTTATTTAGCTACGGCATAGTTTGCTTTCCTTGTATAATGGAGAAGAAATGTTAAAGATGATTGTAATATTTTATGCCTGAAAGAATCCTCCAGCAGTAACCGTAGCTCAATGTATATTTTGATTTGATGACTGGAGTGGCTGGATATCTTTGAATTCTTCATTTCCTTATATATTTTCTTCTTTACAATGTTTTTGTTTCTCTTCCTTTCATTTCATCAAAACCTGTGAATTCCTATTGATTCTGAATTCAAATAATCAAAAAGCCCAGATGCTGAATTTTTTTTTCCGGTGGGGAGGTTAAGTTTATACTATACTTTTACAAGAAAAACAATGCATAACAAAATCTTAATAAGGACTCAAAAGCATAACTGCCACAGCATGTTTTAGGGTCAGAGCAGGTTCTGTTTAGCTTCCTAATTCTAGTGGTAACAAATACATTGTAACCATAACAACTACTAGTTATTGAAGACAAATTATTTGCCAGGTGCTTTTTTGTGTTATTTCTAATCCTCAGAATAGTCCTGCAGGGAAGGCTTTATCACCATTCATAGATCAGAAATTGAGGCTGGAGGTTAAGGTCACTTGCTGTAGGTAACAACTCAAGGCCTTTTATTGTCCTGCAATTCTCTTTGAATCATCAAAGATAGAGGTCATTATGTTTAGGGTGGCTCTTAAAAATGGATAATCCTAAGCATTCTATGGCTTACTATTTCTGTTCCAAAATATTCAATTTATTTTCATGTTTTAGTTAAATGAGGACATAAATTATACATTTAAAGGAGCTAAAATCTGTATAAGTATATACATATATATGCATGTATGTATGTATATCCTAACACTCTGTCACTATATATGTATATGTATGTCTATGTAATTTCAGCAACAATTAATAGCATGGAAGTTTTTTTCTTCCTAGAGGCTTTCTCTGACACATTTTGTTAATTATTACTTAATCCTCTGTGATCACTTAAAGCTTTACTTATCCCTCTACTATAGCACTTAACACATTGCCCCGTGATTAATTTTTTTTTTACTGTGCCTCTGTAAGCCCTGAAGGCCAGGGACTATTTCCTATTTATCTTTCTATCTGTGGGTCTAGCTTAGTGCCTGGACTTTGGGAAGTGATTAATATATGTTTTTTAGTAAAATAAAAAGTGTTTAGTTTACTCTGACTGTGTACATTTTGGCCACTGCTGTGGTCTTTCCTTTTTCCAAGTAATTTATATAAGGCATTGTTATAATTCATCAATGTTACTTTAATAACATTGAAGTCACTGTGAATCTTAAAATAACTGACATATTCTATAGAAATTGCTGACTAACAATATGAACCATATTGTTTCTTTTCTGTAACCTACTTCTTTCCAGAATGGCATTATACTAAAGTGTGTAAAACCATAAGGCTTGGAGGAAATTTGAGTGGTTATGTAATCTACTGCCTTATCATTAGGCAGCTTGAAACCTAACCCGGATTAGACACTTTTCTCAAACACTGCCTGCAAAGACAATTCTATAGCTTTACTTGGCGTGACATTCTGTGATTTTTGTGTCACCGAGAAAATATTTCTGAAAACATAATCTGCATCTTGCACTTCAGAGTTTAAGCACTATAGGTTAGGCCAAATGTTTTTTGGAAGTGTAGAAACTCTTTACTGCCTGTATATTAATCACAAGAGGCTGGTTCATGCTCCTTCAACAAACAACCTCCAAATCTCAGTGGCTTAAAATTACAAAGGTTTATTTCCCACTCACAGTGTATGTATATCATGGGGCAGCTTTGCGGGCTTTGCATCGCTTTGTCTGGGTTCCAGGCTGATGGGTAGCTACTATGTGGAACATTGCTATGGCAGAGGATAAAGAAAAGTAGTGGCTAAACACAGTGAGAAGTTGGCCATCTATGAGGAAGCAGGCCTTCACCAGACACTGAATCTGCTATCACTTTGATCTTCCCCGCCTCCAGAACTGTGAGAAATAAATTTCTGTTATCAGTCACCTAGTTTATGGTATGTTGTTATAGCAGCCTGTAAAGACTAGGAGATACAGCACTTCTGTCTCTTTGATTTTAGCCCTATAAGCCCATTTTGGATATCTGACCTCCAGAACTGTAAGAGAATAAATTTGTGTCATTTTAAGTCACTAAGTTTGCAGTAATTTGTATAGCAGCCAATAGGAAACGAATACAATGGTCTGTGACTCTGTCTCTATATCTTCACCACCAGCATCTTCCACCCTCTGCTCTGATCACTGTGCCCAACGCACTCTCTCAAAGGTGTCTGTAATCTACCCGTCAGCCAACAATTCACAGACTTCTTTGTAATTGTGTTTAATGTGAGGTTTACTATCTTTAGGGAGGTTTCTCTGCAGAAAACACTCTTCAAAGTTCATCAATATGAACTGTGATATGTAAAATTACTATACTATTTATTGAAGTTACAAATAAAAAATACAAACAACAAACAAAACAATATTTTTTTCTTTAGGTCTCAGGTTCAGCTTACAAGTTTTTTTTTTTTTTGAGACGGAGTCTCGCTCTGTCGCCCAGGCTGGAGTGCAGTAGAGAGATCTCTGCTCACTGCAAGCTCCGCTTCCCTGGCCCACGCTATTCTCCTGCCTCAGCCTCCGGAATAGCTGGGACCACAGGCGCCCACCAACACACCCGGCTAATTTTTTGTATTTTTAGTAGAGATGAGGTTTCATTGTGTTAGCCAGGATGGTCTCCATCTCCTGACCTCGTGATCCGCCCGCCTCTGCCTCCCAAAGTGCCGGGATTACAGGCGTGAGCCACCACGCCTGGCCACAAGTTTTATTCTGTTTATAAATCAACACATTTTAGCTATTATTTAAGGGGCCTTTAATTAGGCAAATATAGTTAATTGAACTCACTTAACATTTCAACTTATATTTAGAAATTTAATGTTTTTGATTTGTCTCATAAACACTACAATCATCTATTTCTATAAAAAGATTATCAGGCTCTTAATGCTTATAACTTAAAAAAAACTACTACACATTAATATGGTGAGATTTAATTTCTCTAAAGAGTAATATGCCAGCTAAAACCACCAGTCTGTAGTTATTTAAACGTTTTAAATTGGGATTACAAGTCTGGACTGTTATTTAAATAGGCCAAATAGTCTTAAATGATAAGTGTATATAAACCAATGTGCAAACACATATTAATACTACAGTCCTAGTTATTTAAAATATTTCCATACTACTATTAAAATCTTCCTGGGACCTAAAACCATTCACCCATTTAGTAAGCAACTCTGTTTTCCCAAACAATTTTGAAAGATTAGCTTCCAACTGGTTGAAATTGTATAACAACAAGACATTTTGGCTAAGACAAACTAGGTTCTTGTTATAGATGCTGATGGGACATATTCCTTTGATTTATAGTCAATAATAGAGATGTCAAAATAAACCAGCTCCCTTCTGCTCTTAGGCTTTTGAATCTGAAAAGTCAGTTTTTCCACATTGGTGTAATCATTCACAAAACCCTCCATGTTTATCATATATTAATGGTATTTCACAAACTGGGTTAATAGTATCCTATTAAAAATTCTTTTTAAAACACTTTGGGCAATGCTGTTTTCTCTGTCTCACTGTGGGAGGTTCTTAGGCCATATTAGCATAGTAAAGGCTTTTTGAAATCTTATATAGTGAAGATATTTATCTTGGTTTAACCTAGCACTTTCAAAATTAAATGAACAAGAACTATTTTCCCCCCTCTCATCACTCATTAACTCTACAGAATTATTGGCTTGAGAAATGCTACTCAAATCCATCTACTCCTTTCTGTTTTCATTACTCTCACTTTGGCTCAGGCTCTTATTATCTCCCATGTAGACTAGTCTATTAGGTCTTCTAAATAGAATCTCTTCTTCTTTTCTTTCTCATTTTCAATCCATTTTTCAGATGCTGCTGAGGTGATCTTTGCCTAACACATTTCCAAGCCTGTCTCCCCTCTACCCAGAAGCAAAGGAGTGGAAGGAACATTGGACAGGGAGTTTGAGAGACTTTTATTCATATCTTGACTTTGCCACTAGTGAGTGGTGTCATTCACATTATTATCTGTCTGGGCCTCTGTTTTTACAACTGAAAAATCAGCAGGTTGTTCTAGATGGCTCTATAGTTCCTTTCAACTATAAAGTTCTGCACTTCTGTGAAAATACAAATTTCTTCCTTTGCTTCTCATAAAATTACCTTGGCTTACCTCTTTCAAACTTATTTTCCCATTCTCTTTTTTCTCCTGAACTCTACAGTTCAGTCAAATCAGATTGCTATTACTGGTCTCTCCATACCTCAGGCCATTGAAATGCTTTTCTTTTGACTTCAACTCTCATATCTTACAGATTCCTTATGTGTGTCTTTACAATTCATAGTGAACTTTTAAGATACATCTCAATTATTATTTTTTTTTTTCAGGAAAATCTTAACACTTCCCCAATCTGTTGGAATTTCTTTCAACTTTGACTCTTATAGCACTCTATGCCTCCAATCTAGGTCGTATTCTTCTGCCTTAATGTATATTGATTTACATGTCTCATTCACCCATTAAGCTATAAATTAACTCAGTGACTGCTATCTTATTCATAGGATCTAAAGAACAGTCAGCAATGACTATTTTATACATACTCATTCTCCCTAGGGCATCTATTGCCGATCCTGGAGATAGTTGGGTGCTAAGTTTATAATTTGAAGAGTAATGTTTAATTGAAGAGTAAATTTGGATACATTAGAGATGTGCTGAGTTAGAACCTAAACCCCTAGTGGAAATACTAATTTTCGACTTGGAAATAAGATCTAACATGAAGAGGATTAAGAAACAATTTTTTGGGTGTATATATATATATATATATTATTTATTAGACTCAGTTTTTATTGTCAACTATGCATAAAGCATAAGTTTGAAGAAATACTTATTCAAACTCCTAAGGCTTAGGTGTTTCTATTTCCCATATCTGGATGAAAGTTCCTTTTTTTTTTTTTTAATAGGTTTAGAGCTCTTTAATTTTCTCTCATAATGCTTCCTTTGAAAATAGCAAGCTAAATAAATAAAGGTCTCTCTATTGATAGAGAGGATGAAGGCTGGAGTAATCTTATCAATTTTGCTATTTCATTACCTCCCAATTTGTGTTTGTCTGAGATCTGAGTCCTTCACTTGAGCTTCATTTTGTAGGTGTTCCTTAGACAATACATTTCATGTCCCACAGTAGTCAAATTAAGCCAGAATAATTGTAATTCAATACATAGGTCCTATGTATTGCTTTTGTAACAAAACAAAAAAGCTTCAAGCAACACTTTTTGTGTTTCTTGTATCTTATACACATGCATGTACATAAGAGAAATGAAATCCTGCCACCTTAAATTTCTCCTCACAGATTAAACATGCTTTTTTTTTTTTCCTCAGGAGCCTTGGAATAGCTTCTGTTAGAGGATGGCCGCTGTGATTAGAGAAGGGAGCAGTGTCGTGCCTGCCATTTGAATAAGAATTCAGGGAGGTCTATAATGCTGAGCTAGTCAAAGGGGGAAACTTGAAATATACATCAAACGGAATTTAATCTAGGCAAAGCTAAGAATAAAAAGGTCCATTTCATGGAGAAGTGCTAATAAAAAAATTGTGGAGTGTGAAAAAAGGCTTACTGGAAAAAAAAAGCCTGAAAAGGGAGGACATAATGTTAAATGGTGACAGATAACATCCAAGCTTTTATGCATATCAAAGGACTAGTGTTCATACTGTAGAAGTATGTGCTAATTTAATAGTTCTTTTGACTTAGCTCTTTCATAAGTTGTCAGCATTTACTGATGGCTAGAGCTTTGGAATTTAATTTTTAGGTAAGAACAACCATGATCATGATATTGACATCACTGTGATACAGGAGCATTCACATCACATTCAGAATTGGGCATTCTCAATGCACAATTTGCTTTGTTGAGTTATAGTTAGTGCTATAGACCAAATGTGTGTGTCCTCCCCAAAATTCATATATTGAAACTGAATTCCTGGTGTTATGGTATTTAGAGGTAGGACCTTTAGAGGTGATTAAATCATGAAGGTGGAGCCCTCATGACTGCAATCAGTGCCTATATTAGTTCGTTCTTACATTGCTACAAAAAATGTTTGAAACTGGGTAATTTATAAAGAAAAGAGGTTTTCATTGGCTTATGGTTCTGCAGGAACCAAAGTGGCTTCTGCTCTGGGGAGGCTTCAGGAAACTTACAATCATGGTGGAAGGAGAAGGAGAAGTCTTACATGGCACATCTTACCTGCGTGGAGCAGGAGGAAGAGAGGGCAGAAGACCATACATACTTTCACTACATACTTTTAAAGGACTAGATCTCAGGAGAACTCACTATCTGAGGACAATACCAAGGAGGATGGTGCTAAATCATTCATGAGAAATCTGCTCCCATGATCCAATCACCTCCCACCAGCCCCATCTCCAGCACTGGGAATTACAATTCAACGTGAGATTTGGTGGGGACACAGATCAAAATCATATTAGTGTCCTTATAAAAGAGACCCCAGAGAGCTCCCTCAGTCCTCCCACTATGTGAGGATGAGGCAAGAAGACGGCTGTCTATGAACCAGGAATAGAGCTCTCACCAGATGCCCAATCTGTTAGCACAGCCTCCAGAAATGTAAGAAATAAATGTTTGTTGTTTAAACCACCAAGTCTATGGTATTTTTGTTATAACAACCCAAATGGACTAAGACAGTTAGTATATCTTTAAGGCTAGCTATCTTGGTTGAAGTCTGCTTTTACAGGACCTCCTAGATCTCCTGAGATCCAGTTTGAATTGTTTAGCACCGTTCCCCTTGGTACTGTCCTCGGATAGTGAGTGAGTTCTCCTGAGATCTGTTCCTTTAAAATATTCTGTCCTCTCAAATCCACTATATTATGCAGAATAAATCTCTATTATGTGGCTATAAACAATGCTAGAATTCCAGGTAGCCATCTCACACATACTTGTCATTGACCAAAACATGGGTAGCTGAGAAAAAACCTATTATTAGTGTTTGGAAAAACAGCGCAAAATGCAAGTCACACTGTTGGCACCTCAGTAGCCTCATTTTCATACATAAAATAACACATGCCTTAATGTGAAAAGCATTCCAAATCATAAATGAAAAGACAGTTAATTGAGCACAGGACACACACAATTCATTGAAATAGAGGATTTTTCTATAATTATAGTATTTGTTGCTCTATGTTGTGTGTCTAGCACAATGTCTGTTTAGGAAGAACCCTTTTACAACTATTTGGAAAAATATATATCCAATATTTCTGAAAATCGGAGATGCTTAGCAAGGCAGAGAAAGGACTATTTTTGTCCTTTGAACCTGCATATTAATTTTTTAACACAATTAGCCATTGGCAAGTTGAACAAGTAATCTTCAACACGTAGATATGTTGTGCACTTTTAGAAAGTTTAGCTCTGGAGGGCATTTTATGACATTTCTATGTGTTTTACAGCACAGAGATTTCTCACATTGGAAACGTATTTACCTAAATTAAAATTTGACAAAAGAAAGGTGACCTTCATTGCAGTTCCAGTGAGTTTGTGTTGGTGTCGGTGATATCACCATAATTTTTGTTTTAAGATTCTTGGAAGGTTTGCTTTGGTAGCAGCTCTAGACAGCTAAGATCATTCTTCGTTAAATGTATGGCATGCAACTTAGCATTAATTCTGGCAAAATCATAAATGTTAATACACCAAATGTTCTGGTATCAAGGCTAAAAATCTTTATCATTATGTAAGCATATTTTATGTATAATACAATGGAAATTGATATTCATGATTATGCCTATGAGGCATCCCAAGATAATGAAGAAGATGCTGAATTAATAAAAGTTAAATTATATTTGCCTCAGTTTTGGAGTTGGTGTATTTGATTGTATTCTGTTTGACAACTGATTATTCATGTATGGTATATGAAGTGACTTTCAATTTTCCATAATAGAGCCTATAATACTTATGAACAGATTGAGTTCACAAAATATATTTGTATATCAATTTGTTTGGAACCAGGAAAATATGTTTCTATGAAAACAATGTTATATTGTTCATGCAGAAAAATTTGTTGTGCATCTATTATGTAGCAGGCAGTACAGGGATTAAAGAAAGATGACTAATACTTTCTCAAAGACCTTTACAATCTTACATTCTCATAGGGGTGAGAGCAAAGTAACAGTGGATGAGTGGTGGAGGTAAATGCAGGTGCTTTGGGGACACAGATAATGGGTATATACATCATTCTAGGGACCAGGAAAGGTTTTCTTCACAGAGCAATGCCTGAGTAATTTTAAAGAACAAATAAATGTTAGCATGTTGGTTGTGTGGGAAAGAAAAAGGGTGACCCAAGGAAAGTGGTAACTATGTGAAATGATGGTGGCATGAAATAGTAGGGTATATTCAAGTAACGACCAGTGATTTGATGTAGCCAAGCACTGGGACTGACAGGAAGAGTAAGATAGTAAATTGGATATGCCAGTAAATATACGGACAACTTTTGATGTCTCATGAACAGGAGAATGAAATTATTAAATTAATTCATTGGAAAGACTACTCTGGTAGCTTTGTGGAGGGTCAGTTGAAGGGGTGTCATGAGATAGAGTAAAACCAGGCAGTAGGCAAATGCAGGTTATCCAGGGGTGAAGTGATGAGACCAGAACTATTGAAAGTCTTAGTATCACCCTCATCAAAACAGCACCAGACTTTTGGCTTTTGTTTGTATCCCATTCTCTATCAAGATTCAGGACTAGCTCTTTGGGTGGCAAACAGATACTTCCCTTATTTCCATACTACTTCACTCTCTCTCCTGAGTCCTGGGACCCACATCCTTCCTCTCTCAGTGAAATCCCCCCCTGCCCCGAAGCTTAAGAAAAATAGATTCCCATATGTGTAGGAGGTGAGACAGTGGAGATGGGATTGGAGACATCTTCAGCTCCTGGTATCATATTTCTCCTGGACTCTGCTGGGGCCATTCTTACATAACAAATCCACAGGATTCATTTTCTGCTTGAATGCTTGGGGAATGAGAAAAACTGAAAAATTTAGAATAAGCCTCTTTTTCTTTCTTTGGAAGTTACTCTTTTTTAATTTTTAATTTCTCTGGGTGCATAGTAGGTGCATATATTTATGGTGTACATGAGATGTTTTGATACAGGCATGCAATACATAATAATCACATTATAGAAAATAGAATATCCATCCCCTCAAGCATTTATCCTTTGTGTTATGAACAATCCAGTTATACTCTTAGTTATTTTAAAATGTACAATTAAATTATTATTGACTACAGCCACCCTGTTGTGCCATCAAATACTAGGTTTTATTCTTTTCAATTAAGTTTTGTTGACGGATTAACCATCCTCACTCCACACCACCACCCCTACTACCATTGTTAGTATCCATCCTTCTGGTATGCATCCTTCTAACTCTTTGTGTCCATGAGTTCAGTTGTTTTGATTTTTAGATACCACAAATAAATGAGAACATGCCATGTTAGTCTTTCTGTGCCTGGCTTATTTCACCTAATATAATGACCTCCAGTTCCATCTATGTTGTGGCAAATGACAAGATCTCATTCTTTTTTTTTAATGACTGAATAGTACTCCATTGTGTATAAGCACCACATTTTCTTTATCCATTTATCTGTTGATGGACATTTAGGTTGCTTCCAATTCTTGGCTATTGTGAACAGTGCTGCAACAAACATGGGCATGCAGATCTCTCTTCAATATACTGTTTCCTTTCTTTTGGGTATACCCAGCAATGGGATTGCTGGATCATATGGTAGCTTGATTTTTAGTTTCTTGAGGAACCTTCAAACTGTTCTCCATAGTGGTTGTACTAATTTACATTCCCATCAGTAGTGTACAAGTGTTTCCTTTTCTTCACATTCTTGCCAGAAATTGTTATTGCGTGACTTTTTGATATAAGCCATTTTAACTGGGGTGAAATGATATCTCATTGAAGTTTCAATTTGCATTTCTCTAATGGTCAGTGATGTGGGGAACCTTTTCATATGCCTGTTTGCCATCTGTATGTCTTCTTTTGAGAAATGTCTATTCACACCTTTTGCCCATTTTAAAATTGGATTGTTAGATTTTTTCTTATGAAATTGTTTAAATTCTTTAAATATTCTGTTTGTTAATCTTTTTTCACATGGATAGTTTGCAAATATTTTCTCCCATTCTGTGGGTTCTCTCTTCACTTTGTTGATTGCTTTCTTTGCTGTGCAGAAACTTTTTAACTTGATGTGATCTCATTTGTCCATTTTTGCTTTGGTTGCCTGTACTTGTTGGGTAATACTCAATAAATGTTTGCCCAGACCAATGTCCTGGAGAGCTTCTTCAATGTTTACTTGTAGTAGTCTCATAGCTTGAGGTCTCAGATTTAAGTCTTTAATTGATTTTGATTTGATTTTTATATGTGGTGAGAGATAGGGGGTCTAGTTTCATTCTTCTGCATATGGATATTCAGTTTTCCCAGCACCATTTATTGAAGGGACTGTGTATGTTCTTGTCACCTTTGTCAAAAATGAGTTCACTGTCAGTAAGTGTGTTTGTTTTTGCATTCTCTGTTCTATTCCATTGGTCTGTGTGTTTGTTTTTATGCCAGTACCATGCCATTTTGGTTACTACACCTCTGTTGTATAGTTTGAAATCAGGTAATGTGATTCTTCCTGTTTTGTTCATTTTGTTCAGGATAGCTTTGATTCTTCTGGGTCTTTTGCAGTTCCATATAAATTTCAGGATTGTTTTTCCTATTTCTGTGAAGAATGTCATTGGTATTTTGATAGGGATTGCATTGAATCTGTAGCTTGCTTTGGGTAGTATGGACATTTTGACAACATTGATTTTTCCAGTCCATGAACATGGAATATCTTTCTTTCTTTTTTTTTTTTTTATTATACTTTAAGTTCTAGGGTACATGTGCATAATGTGCAGGTTTGTTACATATGTATACTTGTGCCATGTTGGTGTGCTGCACCCATCAACTATTCAGCACCCATCAACTCGTCATTTACATCAGGTATAACTCCCAATGCCATCCCTCCCCGCTCCCTACCTCACCATAATAGGCCCCAGTGTGTGATGTTCCCCTTCCAGAGTCCAAGTGATCTCATTGATCAATTCCCACCTGTGAGTGAGAACATGTGGTGTTTGGTTTTCTGTTCTTGCGATAGTTTGCTGAGAATGATGGTTTTCAGCTGCATCCATATCCCTACAAAGGACACGAACTCATCCTTTTTTATGGCTGCATAGTATGAACATGGAATATCTTTCAATGCTTTGGTACCCTTTTCAATTTCTTTCATCAGTGTTTTATAATTTTCATAATAAAGATATTTCACTTCTTTGGTTAAGTTAATTCCTAGGTACTTAATTTTATTTGTGACTGTTGTATATGGGATTACTTTTTGATTTCTTTTTCAGATTATTTGCTATTGGAATATAGAAATGCAACTGATTTTTGTTTGTTGATTTTGTATCCTGCAACTTTACTGAATATGTTTATAAGTTCAAATAATTTTCTTGTGGAGTCTTTAGGTTTTTCCAAATATATCACCTGCAAATAAGGACAATTTGGCTTCTTCTTTTTCAGTTTGGATGCCCTTTATTTCTTTCTCTTGTCTGATTCTCTAGCTAGGACTTCCAGTACTATGTTGAATAATATAGGGGCATCCTTGTCATGTTCCAGATTTTACAGAAAAGGCTTTCAGTTTTTCCCCATTCAGCATGATACTAGCTGTGGGTCTGTTGTATATGGCTTTTATTAGGTTGAGTTATGTTCCTTCTATCCTCAGTTTTTTGAGAGTTTTTATCATGAAGGATGTTGAATTTTGTGAAATGCTTTTTCAGCATTGATCGAAAATGATCATTTTTGTCCTTCATTCTGTTGATATGAATGTGTCACATTGAATTGTGTATGTTGAGCCATTCTTGCATCCCAAGGATGAATGACACTTGGTCATGATGAATAATATTTTTAAAGTATTATTGGATTCAATTTGCTTGTATTATGTTCAGGATTTTGCACCAATATTCATCAGAGATATTGGCCTGCAATTTTCTTTTTATGATATATCTTTGGTTTTGGTATTAGGTATTCAAAATATCTCTATTATAAAACACTGATGAAAGAAATAAAAAACACTGATTATAAATTATAAAACACTGATGAAAGAAATTAAAAAGGACACCAAAGCATTGAAAGATATTCCATGTTCAAGGTAGTAAAAATCAATGTTGTTAAAATGTCCATACTACCCAAAGCAAAATTTGGTATTTGGTGTTAGGTACTGGCCTTGTATAAAGATTTGGGAGTATTCTCTACTTTATTTTTGGAATAGTTTGAGTAGAATTAGTGTTAATTCTTCTTTAAAGGTTTGGTAGAATTCAGCAGTGAAGCCATCAGGTGCCAGGCTTTTCTTTACTGGGAGATTATTTTATTACAAACTTGATCTTGTTACTTGTTGTCGGTCTGATCAAGTTTTGGACTTTTTCCTGGCTCAATCTTCTAAGTTGTATCTGTTTAGGAAATTTCTGCCTGAAAGGTCACATATTTCTGTTTCTCCAGGATTGGTCTCTGGCTCCTAATTTAGTTCATTTGGTGAGATCATGTTTTCCTGGATGGTGTTGATGCTAGTAGATGTGTTCAGTCTCTAGGCATTGAAGAGTTAGGTATTTATGGTAGTCTTCACTGCCTGGGTTTGTTTGTACTTATCCATAGGAAGACTTTCCAGAAATTCAGAAGGGTTGGTGTTCTCATCTAAGCTGTCACCTAAGACTCACAGAGGTATTGCCTTGATGGTGTGGACAAGATCAAGAAGAGTTCTCTGCATTACCAGGCAGAGACTCTTGTTCTCTTCCTTTGCTTTTTCCCGAAGTCTCTCTCTCTATTCTGAGCCACCTGAAGTTGGAAATGGAGTGACATGAGCACCCCTGTGGCCACCACCACTAGGACTGTGCTGGGTCAGACCTGAAGCCAGCAGAGCACTAGGTCTTGCCCAAGGCCTGCTGTAACCCCTCTCTAGCTACCAGTATGCTTGCTCAAGGCCCTGGGGCTATACAATCAACAAGTAACAAGGCCAACTAGGCTTGTGTCCTTCCCCTCAGGGAAGGTGAGTTCCCCCCGGGCAGGTCCATATGTGCCATCTGGGAACCAGGTACTAGAGCAATAAACCTTAGAAGTTTACCTGGTCTTTTACTGTATTGTGGCTGAGCTGGAACCCAGACCACAATACACAGTCCTTCTCACTCTACTCACTTTGCCAAAGGCAGAGGAGCCTTACCTCATGGCCATCTCCACCACAGCCCCGTGGGGAGTACTGTGTGGATATTCCTTTAAGGTCTACTGACTCTTCAGTAAGACTGCTGTGAATGCTGCCTGGCCTAGGACTCACCCTTAAGGTCAGTGGGCTCCCTTCTGGCACAAGGCAGGTTCAGAAATGCCATCCAAGATTCAAGGCCTGGAATCATGGGCCATAAGAACCTGCTTGGTGCTCTACCCGATTGTGGTTGAGCTGGTGCAAGACAAAGTCCCCTTTATTTTTCCCTCTGCTTTTCTTAAGCAGAAGGAGTCTTGTGCTATAGCCACCACAGCTGAGTCTCACCTGAAGCCAGCAAATCTCAGAGGCTCACCCAAGGCCCATGATATTCTATCTGGGTATTACTGCTGGTTATTCAGGGCCCAGCGTTCTTCACTTAGCACTGATGAACCCTTCTATGATTGAGTCCTTTCCTTCAAGGTAGCAGGTTTCCTTCTGGCCCAGAGTGTGTCTGAAAACGTCGTCTGGGAGCTAGGGCCTGGAAATGAGACCTTACAACACTGACCAGTGCACTATTCTGCTGTCTGGCTGAGCTGTGGACTTCGCAAGACAAAGTCCTCCGCACTCTTTACTCTCCTCTCCTAAAGTGGAGGAAAGGAACTGTGAGCTGTGCAGCCTGGGGTTAGGGGAGGGGTGATGCCGGCACCTTGGATGAGACCCAAGCTAGTGTCTCCATAGGTTGTGTTCCCCCCTCCCCCAATCCGATAGCTCTGGGCCCAATTCATCACCAGGACTCACCTAGGAATTGCTGTCCTCATGGCCTAGACTGCATTCAAGTTTGTTTAAGGTCTCGGAACACTTTAGCCCATGGTGGTGAGGCTTGCGGGAACGCAAGTTAGACCGCTGGGACTGGTGATTCTTCTCTGACTAGGGCTGGTTTAAATGCCCATTCCTTGGGAGACATCAGTTGAGTTTCGTCCGGTTTTGCCTTCTGCTATATAACAGGGCAGCACTGAGTTCAGTACTTCACCCTGGCCATACTCTCTTTCTTCCCTGCACACAAATTGCTCTCTACACCAGGCCACAGATGCACGGGGGATGGGAGAGGGGTGATGTCTGTGATTCAAGATTGTTTTTTCTACCTCTTCAGTGTCTCTTTCAGTGATAGGAAGTTAAAACTACTACTGTGAGAGCTCACCTGGTTCTTAGTTCTTATGAAGGTGCTTTTTTTTGTATAGATATTTGCTAAATTGGTGTCCTTGCAGAGTAGATGATTGGTGGAACCTTCTATTCCACCATCTTGCTCCACCTTCTACTCTGTAGGATAACTTTTCTAGATCTGGTTTCTAGCTCAGGTGATGGGAGTGTAATTTACTGATTACAGGGGGTGTAAAATGTAAGAGAAAGATATAAGTTTAGTAATGAATCTCTGGGACATCGAGGCAGGCAACACAGTAGGCAGTTTTATGGTACTAGAGTTCAGGAGAGATGTGGTTACTGGAGTAGATAGTGGAGTTGTTTGCCTTGGGAGGCCAAGGTGGGTGGATCACATGAGGCCAGGTTTTCAAGACCAGCATGGCCAACATGGCGAAACCTAGTCTCTACTAAAAATACAAAAATTAACTAGGAGTGGTGGTGCATGTCTGTAATGCCAGCTACTCGGGAGGCTGAGGCATAAGAATTGCTTGAACCTTAGCGGGTGGAGGTTGCCGTGACCTGAGATTGTGCCACTGCACACCAGCATGAGCAACAGACCAAGATGGTTTCAAAAGACAAAAACAAAAACAACAAACAAGCAAACAAAACCACAAGACAGTTTTGATTTCTTATATAAGGGTCTGTACATACACAATATTGGGCTTACTGTGACCTCACATAAGACCTATAAATTGCAAAGTAGAAATAAGGAAAAAGCAAAAAGTCACGAATGAGGTGTAATACAAATATGTAAGTCTCTTCAAGGACCGTGTTTCTTTTGAGAGCAATTTTACCCAGTAGAGTCAGAACAATTCTAAACTGTAGATAAATATGCCAAAGATAAACAGTCCAAGTTCAGAGAATTCTACATAATAAACTTTTTCCTGAAAGTGTTTTGTTCTAATAATCATGGGATAACATGAAATATTCTGAAGTCAGCAATTCTGAATAAACCTAGCTGTTCTGAAGGGCAGACTTCTTCCTGTCGATTGTAGTAGAACAAAGTATATATAATGAAAAGAAAGGAAGAATAACAGTTTTCCTTAGGAGAGTTGTTTGTGAAAATTCTCTTTAGTCCTTTGATGTTTGATAAAAATCCTTCTGGCTGGGTATAGTGGCTCACAGTAATCCCAACACTGGAAAGCCAAGGCGGGAGGATCTTTTGAGGTTAAGAGTTGAAGGCCAGACTGGGCAATGTAGCTGTACAAAAAAATTTATTTATTTATTTGAGACAGGATCTGCCTGTGTCACCCAGGCTGGAGTACAGTGGTGTGATCACGGCTTACTGTGACCTCCACTTCCTTGGCTCAAGTATCCTCCCACCTCAGCTTCCCCAGTAGCTGGGACTGTAAGTGGGTGCCACCACACTTGGCTAATTTTTGCATTTTTTGTAGAGAAGGGTTTTTGCCATGTTGCCCAGCTGGTCTTGAACTCCTGGGCTCAAGCGATCAACCCACCCCGGCCTCCTAAAGTATCGGGACTACAGGTGTGAGCCAGCCACCTTGCCCAGCGACTACAAAAAATTTAAAAACTGGCCAGGCATGGTGGCACGTGCCTGTAGTCTCAGCTACTCATACTCAGGAGGCAGAGATGGAGAATTGCTTGAGCCCAGGAGTTTGAGGTTACAGTGAGCTACAATCACTCCACTGCACTTTAGCCTGGGTGACAGAGCAAGTTCCTGTCTCAAAAAAGAAAAAGACAAATCCCAATTCTTTCCCCAAGTAAACACATTTGCATGGCTGTACTTACTAAAGAAGTCTGACTTTTTACATGAATAAAGAAACTTAATCATTACCAAGGCAAGAGTCAACTAAAAGCTTTGCTACTGTAATCTTGGGCTAAAATTTTTCAGTTTAGAGGCATCTGTCATACAGGCTAATTTTAATTGGGAAAAAAATTTAATTTTTTTGGAAACTAAATGTGATAGGGTATATGCCTGTTTTCACATATTTTAATATTAATGCTTAAAGTTTAGAGGTCTGTTGGATGGACAAGAGCTATTTGTTAAATTATTTCCACAGAAAGCCAATCTTTCATGATCGATAAACTTTGTGAAATCGCCCATGAGATTGATAACTTATTTTTGTCACCACCTCTCGTGGCTGAATGTTGTTCCATACTGTTCAATGGCAAGATTCAGTACATTATATTTCAGGGCTTGGCATATAATATTCTCTTTGGCAAGCTGACATCTTCCTTCCATGAGATATGACTAGCCCAAGAAAACACTGCTGACATTAGGCTCTATTCTGCTGATGTTACACAAAACTCAAGGATTTTAGACATGGCATTGCTCCAGAAATCTATGCTATTTTTCTTAGAAATATATGTATGTCAAAGTAATCCAATAAAACAGTCACATCTGGTGTTAGTTTTTATTTTATTTATCAGTTCACACTTTCATCACTATGACATTAACTTTTCAGGTGCTTTTGTAAATCTAGAATTTCACTGGTCAGATGAATTAAATAGTTAAAGCAGTCTCTCCAGTATAGGTTTGTGTTTCAAAAGTATTCATCACTCAGTTGTTTGACACCAAGAACATATTTTCTCATAGGAAAACTATAGTGTAAATGATAGTTACATTCCCAAGCTGCATTAACCTGTAATGCAGCTGAAATTCCAAACATATTAAACAAAATACAAGATAATTTTGTGACATTACTTTTTAAGTATCATAGAGTGTACATAAACAGAAAATATGTTAAATGGAGACAGTACTCTTCTGACATTTTAAATAATGAAAAATGAGGTAGATATGTAAAAAGAAAAAAGTAGTTTAAACTTTTTTCCAAATAGTACTGCCTATGGAAAAGCAGGTTTGACTAGAAGATGAAGTGATGGATAAAAAAGCTTGAGGAAATTCTGAAACGGACTTTTGGCAGTTTTAAGGAATTTGGAGGTAAAATGTACCACATCTTTTCTATGTATAATTCAACTTCAATTTTAATTTCTGAATATGTATCATTATTACTTGTTCCATGAACATGAACCATGGATAGATTCATTTTGTTTTTGGTGAGAGGAGGGGGTTTCATAAATGCAATAAATCCAAAAGTCTCTAAGTCAGAAGCCAGTGACATTCCGTGTACCCTTAAATGAAAACTTCTCTCTTAATTTTTGATCCTTTATATTTTATATACATGAATTCTTTTCTCTCAGTAAGTTGAATCTCATTGTATCTCTTTATCTTTATTTTATACCCCACTTCCCACCCCTTCTCTTTCTTCCCTTCCTAGATCTGTTTCCAGAGCGAATAAAACAGTTATAATTAAACTTTCCTTGTACCAATCCCCACCGTTGTCTCTGCCAAAAACTATATCACTACAGTATTTTAAATTTCTTACTTGCACTTTTTTTTTTGTAAACATAGTGTTTCTTAACTCCTTGTTTTGTAATGACTTATACTGTTTTCTTCAGCTCTGTTCCTTATTTTCAACTTCTATTTCTGCTATTATTTTACATTGTCAAGGATGTTAACTGTGGCAAAGACTGATTGTTGTCAGTCAATATTCATTCCTCCCTCTTCCTTAGTAACAGAATCTCAGTTTTAGTTGGATGTATAGTTGCCCAGAATAGAAGCTACCTTTCCCAATGTCTCTGTGACTATACCTGGCTGTGTGATTGGCCAATAGGATGTAAACAAAGTGTTGAGTATAAATTCCAGAAAATGTCCCTTAAAGGGAGAGGATACATTTTTCTCCATATCTTCTCTTTCCTGCTGTCTGGAATATGGATATTTTAGCTATTGCTTGAGCAGCCATCCTGGGTCCTGAGGTGGACGTCTTGTTGGGAAGCAGCCTGGATGCCTCTGGATGAGAGGCACTACACCTGCCCCAGACCACTTACTGCAGACTCTGTTCACATCAAAGGACAATAGGCTGCTGTCATGTCTAAGCCAAAGTTATTTGGTTTCACAGTTAAATCAAATCTAATTTACATAATAATAGTTATATTATCTTTTGCAACAAAAATTAGGTCTTCTATAATTAGTCTATAGGTTGAGTCAAAAAGTTGAAAGCCATCATAGTGTTCACACAATTATTGTTTGTTCAACAATTAAATATTGTTTACCACAAAGCCAAGAAGATCTTTCTTTTGTGTATATCTTCAAAATTAGTCTATATTTTGTCCCAATCTTTCCCCAAAATTCTCCAAAATGTGATGTTTTGTTAGTCCCCCTTTGTTTCATCCCCTCTGGAAACTTTCCTCCTAGAGCCCTGTGTCTTCCTGTTCCAGTTTTGACCTGAACCTTTCTATTGCTGCTGAACAGCTGTCATACTGAGGCTTCCATTTGGTGCTTTCAGGAGAAGTTTATTAAAAGGCCAGGTGTGACAATGACATCACGCCTGTCATTCTGCATCTATCAAGTTGATCATTGGGGAAAAGCTGATCAATGGGAATTCCTTTTGAATCTACACAGTGCTTTTATGGGCTGCCACCCTGTAGTCTTCCTTGGAACAGTATCCCCATTCCTGTTTTTCAGTTGGTTGCTAGTTTCTAGTACATTCTCAGACTAATAACATTCACAGCTTTTCATTTTGAATTATATCTTTCTTTAAAATTTATTTTTATTTATTTTTATTATACTTTACGTTCTAGGGTACACATGCACAACTTGCAGGTTTGTTACATATGTATACATGTGCCATGTTGGAGTGCTGCCCCCATTAACTCATCATTTACATTAGGTATATCTCCTAATGCTATCCCCTCCACCCTCCGCCCACCCCACAACAGGCCCTGGTGTGTGATGTTCCCCTTCCTGTGTCCAAGTGTTCTCATTTTTCAGTTCCCACCTATGAGTGAGAACATGCAGTGTTTGGTTTTCTGTTCTTGTGATAATTTGTTGAGAATGATGGTTTCCAATTGCATCCGTGTCCTTTTTTATGGCTGCATAGTATTTCATGGTGTATATGTGCCACATTTTCTTAACCCAGTCTGTCATTGATGGACATTTGTGTTGGTTCCAAGTCTTTGCTATTGTGAATAGTGCCACAATAAACATACGTGTTCATATGTCTTTATAGCAGCATGATTTATAATCCTTTGGGTATATACCCAGTAATGGGATGGCTGGGTCATATGGTATTTCTGGTTCTAGATCCTTGAGGAATTGCCATACTGTTTTCCATAATGGTTGAACTAGTTTACAGTCCCACCAACAGTGTAAAAGTGTTCCTATTTCTCCACATCCTCTCCAGCATCTGTTGTTTCCTGACTTTTTAATGATTGCCATTCTAACTGGTGTGAGATGGTATCTCATTGTGATTTTGATTTGCATTTCTCTGATGGCGAGTGGTGATGAGCATTTTTTCATGTGTCTGTTGGCAGCATAAATGTCTTCTTTTGAGAAGTGTCTGTTCATATCCTTTGCCCACTTTTTGATGGGGTTGTTTCTTCTTGTAAATTTGAGTTCTTTGTACGTTCTGGATATTAGCCCTTTGTCAGATGAGTAGATTGCAAAAATTTACTCCCATTCTGTAGGTTGCCTGTTCACTCTGATGGTAGTTTCTTTTGCTGTGCATAAGCTCTTTAGTTTAATTATATCCCATTTGCCAATTTTGGCTTTTGTTGCCATTGCTTTTGGTGTTTTAGACATGAAGTCCTTGTTTATGTCCTGAATGGTACTGCCTAGGTTTTCTTTTAGGGTGTTTATGGTTTTAGATCTCTAATTCATTTAAGACCTAATTCATCTTGAATTAGACCCATTTAAGTCTCTAATTCATGTTGAATTAATTTTCGTATAAGGTGTAAGGAAGGGGTTCAGTTTCAGCCTATGGCTAGCCAGTTTTCCCAGCACCATTTATTAAATAGGGAATCCTTTCCCCATTGCGTATTTTTGATGTGTTGCTGGATTCAGTTTGCTAGCATTTTATTGAGGATTTTTGCATCGATGTTCATCAGGGATGTTGGTCTAAAATTCCCTTTTTTTGTTGTGTCTCTGCCAGGCTTTGGTATCAGGATGATGCTAGCCTCATAAAATGAGTTAGCAGGATTCCCTCTTTTCCTACTGATTGGAATAGTTTCAGAAGGAATGGTACCAGCTCCTCCTTGTACCTCTGGTAGAATTTGGCTGTGAATCTGTCTGGTCCTGGACTTTTTTTTGGTTGGTAGGCTATTAATAATTGCCTCAATTTCAGAGCCTGTTATGACTGTTATTGATCTATTCAGGGATTCACCTTCTTCCTGGTTTAGTCTTGGGAGGGTATATGTGTCCAGGAATTTATCCATTTCTTCTAGGTTTTCTAGTTAATTTGCATAGAGGTGTTTGTAGTATTCTCTGATGGTAGTTTGTATTTCTATGGGGTCGGTGGTGATATCCCCTTTTTATCATTTTTTATTGCGTCTATTTGATTCTTCTCTCTTTTCTTCTTTGTTAGTCTTGCTAGTGGTCTATCAATTTTGTTGATCTTCTCAAAAAACCAGCTCCGGGATTCATTGATTTTTTGGAGGGTTTTTTGTGTCTCTATCTCCTTCAGTTCTGCTCTGATCTTAGTTATTTCTTGCCTTCTGCTAGCTTTTGAATGTGTTTGCTCTTGCTTCTCTAGTTCTTTTAATTGTGATGTTAGGGTGTCAATTTTAGATCTTTGCTGCTTTCTCTTGTGGGAATTTAGTGCTATAATTTTCCCTCTACACACTGCTTTAAATGTGTCCCAGAGATTTTGGTATGTTGTATCTTTGTTCTCATTGATTTCAAGGAGCATCTTCATTTCTGCCTTCATTTTGTTATGTACCCAGTAGTCATTCAGGAGCAGGTTTTTCAGTTTCCATGTAGTTGAGCGGTTTTGAGTGAGTTTCTTAGTCCTGAGTTCTAGTTTGATTGCACTGTGGTCTGAGAGACAGTTTGTTACAATTTCCGTTCTTTTACATTTGCTGAGGAGTCCTTTAATTCCAATGATGTGGTCAATTTTGGAATAAGTGTGATGTCGTGCTGAGAAGAATGTATATTCTATTGATTTGGGGTGGAGAGTTCTGTAGATGTCTATT
>NW_012116644.1:300827-331297 GCF_000951035.1 Colobus angolensis palliatus
AAAATTCTTTTCTTTAAGAATGTTGAATATTGACCCCTACTCTCTTCTGGCTTGTAGAGTGTCTGCCGAGAGATCCACTGTTAGTCTGATGGGCTTCCCTTTGTGGGTAACCTGACCTTTCTCTCTGGCTGCCCTTAACATTTTTTCCTTCATTTCAGCTTTGGTGAATCTGACAATTATGTGTCTTGGAGTTGCTCTTCTCGAGGAGTATCTTTGTGGCATTCCCTGTATTTCCTGAATTGAATGTTGGCCTCCCTTGCTAGGTTGGGGAAGTTCTCCTGGATAATATCCTGCAGAGTGTTTTCCAACTTGTTTCCATTCTCCCCGTCACTTTCAGGTACACCAATCAGATGTAGATTTGGTCTTTTCACATAGTCCCATATTTCTTGGAGTATTTGTTCATTTCTTTTTACTCTTTTTTCTCTAAATTTCTCTTTTTGATTCATTTCATTCATTTGATCTTCAATCACTGATACCCTTTCTTTCAGTTGATCGAGTCAGTTACTGAAGCTTGTGCCTTTGTCACATGGTTCTCGTGCCATGGTTTTCAGCTCTATCGGGTCATTTAAGGACTTGTCTACATTGGTTATTCTAGTTAGCTATTCGTCAAATCTTTTTCAGGGTTTTTAGTTTCTTTGCGCTGGGTTCATACTTCCTCCTTTAGCTCGGAGAAGTTTGATCGTCCGAAGCCTTCTTCTCTCAACTTGTCAAAGTCATTCTTCGTCCAGCTTTGTTCCGTTGCTGGCGAGGAGCTTCGTTTCTTTGGAGGAGGAGAGGCACTCTGATTTTTAGAATTTTCATATTTTCTGCACTGCTTTTTCCCCATCTTTGTGGTTTTATCTACCTTTGGTCTTTGATGATGGTGATGTACAGATGGGGTTTTGGTGTGGATGTCCTTTCTGTTTGTTAGTTTTCCTTCTAACAGTCAGGACCCTCAGCTGTAGGTCTGTTGGAGATTGCTTGAGGTCCACTCCGGACGCTGTTTGCCTAGGTATCAGCATTAGAGGCTGCAGAATAGTGAATATTGCTGAACAGCAAATGTTGCTGTCTGATTGTTCCTCTGGAAGCTTCGTCTCAGAGGGGTATCCGGCCATGTGAGGTGTGAGGTGTCAGTCTGCCCCTCGTAGGGGATGTCTCCCAGTTAGGCTACTCGGGCGTCAGGGACCCACTTGAGGAAACAGTCTGTCCGTTCTCAGATCACAAACTCTGTGCTGGGAGAACCACTACTCTCTTCAAAGCTGTCAAACAGGGACATTTAAATCTGCAGAGGTTTCTGCTGCCTTTTGTTTGGCCATGCCTGGTCCCCAAAGATGGAGTCTATAGAGGCAGGCAGGCCTCCTTGAGCTGCAGTGAGCTCCAGCTAGTTCGAGCTTCCTGGCCGCTTTGTTTACCTACTTAAGCCTCAGCAATGGCGGGTGTCCCTCCACCAGCCTCGCTGCTGCCTTGCAGTTAGATCTCAGACTGCTGTGCTAGCAATGAGGGAGGCTCCATGGGCATGGGACCCTCTGAGCCAGGCATGGGATATATTCTGGTGTGCCATTTACTAAGACCCTTGGTAAAGCGCAGTATTAGGGTGGGAGTGACCTGATTTTCCAGGTGTTGTGTATCACGGTTTCCCTTGGCTAGGAAAGGGAATTCCCTTCCCCCTTGCACTTCCTGGGTGAGGCGATGCCTCGCCCTGCTTCAGCTCTTGCTCGGTGGGCTGCACCCATTGCCTTGCACCCACTGTCCGACACACCCCAGTGAGATGAACCTGGTACCTCAGTTGGAAATGCAGAAATCACCTGTCTTCTGTGTCGCTCATGCTGGGAGCCGGAGGCTGGAGCTGTTCCTATTCGGCCATCTTGGTGCCACCTCAGTGTCTCATTTTGAATTATTTCTATCCTAGATTCATTAATTCCTGTTTTTTTCTTTGTAGATTTTTCTCTTTCCCTTTCTCTCTATTTCTCAGAAACAATACAATGAAGTGGCCAAGTGCATAGTCGTTAGAGTTAGATGACCTATGTGTTATTCCAGCTGCATTGCTGATTGGCTATATAATGTTAAGCAAGTTAACAATTACTTACTCTCTCTGTAAGCCTTAATTTCCTTGAACAGCACCTACTTCATAGGTTTGTTGCAGAATTATGTGAGTTAATCCATGTTTAGTGTTTAGCAAAGTGTCTGGAACACAGGAAACAGTGTTACTTGTATCTACTACTATTACCAGTAGAATTAGAGTGAATTGGCCAAGATCACACATGCAAAATCCTGAGAGCAAGTCCGACTTGACTCCAGAACCTGAATTTTTAATGATCACCCTATTCTGTTTTATGTAGAATGCATGTTTTGAATGATTCTACTGGGAGCAAGCTGCCCTCTAGAACAGTGGTTTTAGTTATGTGTGCGTATGGTGTGTAGGAGGTGGGGGCTTGATGTAACAAAAAAACAGAATACCCTGATCACTTTAGGAGCCTTTTCAAAGTATACTTGCTTGGCACCCCATCTGAGAAAGTTTGATAAGCCTTGGGGGTGGGCTATGGCAGGGATGTGTATTTTCAATGAGCTTCCCTGGTGATCTGATGCACTCTGTGGTTGAGAAAACTGATTTGGAAGAAGTTGCTACGTTTTGCTGAAGTGGAATGAGCCTACTAACAGAAATCCTAGAAAATCATCCAAGGAGGAAGCCAAATGGAAAGAAAGAAAAATGTTCTTAGATTCAGTATGCCTCGTGGAAACATTCATAACAATCAACACTTTTTTTTCCCTATTTTCACTGCTGTAACTCATATTTCTACATGCAAAACACACTTCAGCAGCCACATCAGTATTTTAAAAAATTCAGCTAGTTCTTATTTACCTAGTTTTTCTTTTGATAAGAACTTCAGCTAACTCCTACAGTACCAAATCTATATATAATCCCAAAAATGTTCACTGCCACAGATTGACTTCAAATATATAATTCAACAACAGCAAAAATAAAGTAAAGATTATTAAGGATTTTCTGGTGCTTTAGCAAGACATTATTTCATTGTTCTTTTATCCTAAAGTGAAATTGTTAAATTTCTTTTTGAGTCCTTCCTGTGATTCCATTAAAGTAACAGGAAAGAGAGAAGAAAACCTACAAGACACAAAAACAAAAGGGATAGGAGAAGAGGAGCAATTAGTGGTAAGATAATTCAGTGAAGGCAGATTGACCACACGGCCTGGTGAGCAGAGATGAGGAAGCCCCACCAAGACATTAGATAAAAAGAATTGCAGCCAAGGAGGGAAAGATTTGTTCACAGAACTGGAGAGACCTGGGACCTAGAAATGCCAAGTTCAATAGAGGGTGGAATTGCAATGCAGGATTTAAAACAAGGGGCTTGACTGAAACTCTACAGGCAGAATAGATGCTTCTCTCCAGCCCAACACACTGCAAAAAACAAGGAGATCTTTTTTCCTTCTTTATTTATTTATAGAAATAGAACACATTGGAGAAAAATTAAGGCAGTTATCAAGGCCCCCCCATATTCACACTCTCTGGCCACTCAGTGCTCACAGCCAGCTTTTCTCTTGACCCATTCATAAATAACTACGGGTATCTAAGGATCACTAGAAATTTATGGGAAGCTGGCAAACTGAGAGAAAATAACCAGGGCATATAAATAGCAACATATTTTGGAGGAAACAGAGCAAAGCACAGAACTTTTTAAAAAAGTGTATAACACACTACAATTAGTATTGCTGAAGACTTGGAAGAATAACACTCCCATCCAATGGGAAGAGGATGCTATTAAAAGACAATAGAATAAGGAAAACCCCTTGGAAGTTGAAAATTATACATAAAATTAAAAGCAAAATATACAATTAGAATATGAAGTGGAAGGAATCTTCTAAATAATGGAATGAAAGATAAAAGGATAGAAACTATTAGAGAGTGCTGGGCATGGTGGCTCACACCTGTAATCCCAGCACTTTGGGAGGTCAATGTGGGCGGATCACCTGAAGTCAGGAGATTGAGACCAGCCTGGTCAATATGGTGAAACCCCATCTCTACTAAAAATACAAAAAATTAGCCAGGCGTGGTGGCATGTGCCTATAGTCCCAACTACTCGGGATGCTGAGGTGGGAGAATTGCTTGAACCTGGTGGGTGGAGGTTGCAGTGAGCTGAGATTGTGCCATTGAACTCATACAGTCTTAAAACAAAAAATACAAAAAAAAAAAAAAGAAAAAAGAAAAGAAAAGAAAAGAAAAAAGAAACGATTAGAAACAAGAGGCAGAAAGGCTCCATATGGTTGGCTGTGGCAGAGACTGTCAGTGCTCACCAGTATCTGTAAAGTCTTTGCCTCCTTTGGCTCATTCCTCTACTACATTTCCCAGCCTTTATAGCAGTTTGGAGTTCTGGTAAAAGTGATACAACTTCCTTTTTATAATGGAACCCTAACATGTCCTGTGAAATCCTTCATCCTCTCCCATAGAGTAGGTGAGTGCAGAGAACACAGTAAAATGATTCTAAGGCTCTGGGTGACACAAAGCCACTAGGGCAAAAGAACCACTACTTGTTTGATTAAAAATTATTAGGGCTGTTAAAAATAGTTCTTGAGCCACTAACTGGTGCAGACCCTCCCCTGTAATGTGTATTGGTGGAGGAGATAGCTAGGAGATACTCTGATAGCTATCTCCTTTACCAACACACATTACATTGTTAAATCAGTGAGAAAAAAAGTCCTTTGTGGTGTTACATTACTAAGATTTTGGCATTGCTTGCTATAGCATTTAGCCTATCTTGCTAGTACAACTACTGAATAATGAGTTCCTGAAAGAGAGGATAGACAGAAAGACAGGGAAAAGTTTTAAACAGATAATAGGAGAGAATTTCCCAGAGTTGAAAGACACAGATCTTTATATTGAGAGAGTCTAGTGAGAGACCCACAAAATAAATGAGAAATATGGCTAATGCCCAGATATATCACTGTGAAATTTCAAAATACCAATGTCATGGGCTGAACTGTGTCTCCTAAATTTCATATGTTGGAGTCCTAACTCTTAGTACCTCAGAATGTGACTGTATTTGAAAAAGGGGCTTTTAAAGAGGTAATTAAGTTAAAATAGGGTCACTGGGTTGGGACCTAATCCAATATGACTGGTGTCCTTAAAAGAAAAGGAAATCAGAACACAGACAATGCAGACAGAAAGATAACCTAACCATGTGAGGACACAGTGAGAAAGTGGTCGTCTGCAAGCCAAGGAGAGAGACTTCAGGAGAAACCGTAAACCCGCTGATATCTTGCTCTTGCACTCTGACATCCAGAATTGTGAGAAAATAAATTTCTACTGTTTAAACCACCCAGTCTGTGATATTTTGTTATGGCAGCCCTAGCAAACAAATACAACCAAGAATGAAGAGAAGTTCATAAATACTTTCAGAAAACAAAAACAAGGCAAATTATCTACAAAAGAAGGAGAATCAGGCTGGCCTTGGATTTCTTATTAGTGATACTGGGTGCTGTAAGGCAACGGAGCAATGTTTTCAAGTTCTGAGGAAAAATCATTTTAAATCCAGAATTCTATACTCAGATTAAGTATCAATCAAATGTGATGGCAGAATAAAGGTACTGTCAAACCTGTAAGAACTTAGAAAGTTTTGCCTCCCACACATCATTAGTTATGGAAGTTATTTGAAAATATATTTCATGAAAGAAAGGTGTTATTGCAAAAAGGGGGAAGAAATAAGCCTCAGGAAAAATAGGCTACATTTTTTATAAAATATGGGAGCGAGATGAAGGGAGGGCATCAGTAGAGGGTCGGCAGGGGCAAAGCTCAGCTGGCAATGTCCGGATTGTCAACTACTGATTTGGTAGCACAGAAACAAAACCTTAATTCCCCTAGTCTAGGCTTGCCAGCTTTGACAAATACAAATATATCCCATAAAATATTTGAGACATACTTACACTAAAAAAATTGTTTATCTGAAATTCAAATTTAACAGGGAGTGCTACACTTTATCTGACAACCCTGTGTTAGTCTGAAGGCACTAATTTTTGTGTTTCTTAGCACCTGGTACAATACCTGGCACATAAGAGGCACTCATTAAGTAGTCAGTGAAATGTCATCCAAAACACTTCTGCACTGTAAGGATGACGGAAAATTAAGAAAAATACCCCAATCAAGAAACTGTAAGGGACTCTTGAGGGGCTCAGAATTTCTAACTATTTCGTGCTTCTGTATAATTTCAGAAACAGAGCATGATTTCATAGACACATCTCATAAAGTTCATATTTGTTTATTTATGACATTTTACTTCATTAGCAAATCGTTCAACATACTGAGTCCATAATCTATTGTATTCATTATTTGCTGTAAACCTGATATTTATGTTTTATAACTTTGTAAAATTGAATTTTATTTTTAGAATTTCAGTTGAAAATATAATTTATTGTATTGATTAGTTCTCTCGAAATAATTTAAAAGCATTTGTGCTTTGCTACATGTATTTGTAAATTCCGCATGAAATTCTACTTTAGAGGAAAAAATTAACAGAAAATCTATTGACCAGTAGGTGCTAATTTTGGGGCACTGTTTGAAATAATTATAGTTCTACATTTTAAAGATGCGTATTACAACAGAAACCTTATCGTGTTTATCCTTCAGAAATTCCTTGGTTTTTTTCTGGTTTTGAAGAAGTGGTAAAGTGATAAATTAAAATTCACAGCTTATTACTGTGACAGAAGATTAAAAATAGAGGAATTTAAAAACGAACCTTTGTGTTTCTAAAAATGTTAGAAGCACTGTTTTACGATTTTTTCACATGTGTGGGGAGTTTGGGGAAAAACACATCTGATCTCTCTTTGACTGCAAGCAAAAGTCAAGTTGGTCTCATTTAAAGAGACTTGCTCTTATCATACAATGTCATCTCTTATTTTCAGCAGAGATAGAAGAAATTGAGTGAGAAAATTGAAAAATCATTTTAATGCTCCCAAAAGAAATTGTAACATGAGCTGGAACATATGAGTAATTTGTGAAGTAAAGTCAGCTATGGAGTCTAATCATTTTCAACGTGATTTTTGTTACTGAAGCGTTTGAAACTAAGAGAAGCTTTCTTTTTCTTTCTTTCTTTCTTTTTTTTTTTTTGTTTTCAGATACAAAAGTCTGATCAGACTTCTTTGAACTTTATGTTTCATTTGTAACTGGGGGATTGAACAAACATGACCCATGAGATATGATAAAAATGCAACTTCACTTTTGTCCCCTATTGCTCCTTTAAAATTTATTTAGTGGAATAAATCCCTTTTGCCCTGGGTGGAGGGCTGGTTCCATTAATTTTTTGCTCACATTTATGTAACAGACTGTACCAATATCACTTTAGGTCAAAACCAGTCTCAGTTTAAACATTAGAATGTCCATTTCCCAACCATCAAAACATAAATGTTAAATTTTCTCTTTTTTCCCATCAGGTCCCATTGTACTGGGATGGGAAGGGCTTGTCATTCCCACCCTTTAATATTTCTCCTTTTTTCCCAGCTTGCTGTGTTTTGACTTTTCCAGGGGCAGAGGGAATTAAGGGGAAGGAATACAGTCTTTACATGCAGTCAGAACTGGCTACATAATTTTCAGGGCCCAGTAAAAACATGAAATGTAGGGTCCCTTGTTCAAAAAGGAGAAAAAATATGTCCCTAAAAGTACTCAAATATAAAGCTTTTTCTCCTCTATCACAGTCTGTCTCAACTTGACATGGTATTTTTATTGGCTATTTAATGTCATCCTAAGAAAAATATTAAATTAGTGTTATTTTACTGTTCATCTTTATATTTTGCAATGCCTATTTTCAAAGCAAATGTAAAAGCACTTAACTTGTATGCACAGTTACTGAAATTGTACAACTTGCATTTTGCAGTTAGGACATACATGCATAGAACCATGGAAACAGTGTCTACAACTAACTCCACTGTTTTATTCCACTTCCTGATACATGTACATGCGACCAACACTCTCTACCTTGGGCTTATCAATGAGTAAGGAAAGATTGAAAGAAAAAGGAATTATGACTTTCTCTGTCTTTCCCTTTCCTTCTGTGTTATCATTTTTAGTGTAAATGGTTAGCTGATTCAGAAAAGTGAAATGAGTAAGGAGGAACAACTCTAACCTATATGATAGAGTTCCTTGGTTGTTTGTGTTTCTTAGGAGGTTATTGTCTTCTTTTTACTGAAAGCAAATTCTGATTCACACGCATAATGTGGCCTGTGGGGCCTGTAAGCAGGCACTGCTTACTAGGTTAAAGGTATAATGCATTTACCTCATACTCACTTTGAGTCTTGCTGAACTCCCAGGCATTGTGGGTCTGCTGGAATTCAGTGTCATGGGACATCAAAATGCCATTCCTTGCTGCCCGATTTGCATATAGCATTGTCCTATTGGACTTACAAAACACAAGTTCATACAATTATTAAGAATTTTAATACACAGAGCGTTAAACCAAGCATGGTGTCAGGGAAGGGCCCTTCTGAGTGCAGGGTTCCATGACACTGCATAGGTTGCACACTGATCTTGAATGCAATTTTCTCCTTCCTGTTGGAGTCCTGTTGACCCCTCCAGGGGGTTGAATTAGCCAGGCATTCAGCTGACTCCTGTGAGGTCCACATCTGGTGTACAGTCCATTCTCATCATGTGTAGTTTGCTGCAAAGACAACTACTTTCTTCATGCAGCAACAGCCTGTACTTTGCCATCAAAGAAGCTCCCCAGTTTTCCTAGGGAGATAGCCAACTTTTGTTATCTCTCTACATGGTCCCAATGAAGCACCCTGACTCTAGGCTGGAGGTGAAAGAGCAGAAAGCTTTCAATTTTTTTATTTTTTGGGTTATCTGATAGGTTAGAGGTCACAACACAGCATCGTCATGTTCCTCACTAAGTCCTCTCCTTAGATCTACTTTCGTTTTCTTTCTTTCTTTTTTTTTTTTGAGACAGTCTCATTCTGTTACCCAGGCTAGAGTGCTGTGGTGTGACCTTGGCTCACTACAACCTCTACCTTCCAGGTTCAAGTGATTCTCCTGTCTCAGCCTCCCAAGTAGCTGGGATTACAGGCACCCACCACTATGCCTGGCTAATTTTTGTATTTTTAGTAGAGACAGGGTTTCACTATGTTGACCAGGCTGGTCTCGAACTCCTGAGCTCAGGTGATCTGCCCGCCTCAGCCTCCCAAAGTGCTGGGATTACAGGATTGAGGCACCGTGCCTGGCTTACTAGATCTACTTTCTCAAGTCTTTTATACCTCCCTGTGGGTACAAACCAATTTCAGACTTTGATCTAGTTTTTGGATAATGTCTTAAAAATCAGCACATGCTTTTTTCTCAAAAATCACTTGGTATCTGATATCTGATATCTATCTGATATCTATCTGATATCTATCTGATATTCCAGCTAAGGCTCTACTTAGCTGGAATTCCCAAATTAAATGTTCTGTTTCATGTAAATTATCATAGTGAGTGCTAAGTATGCCATGGGGGACAGGGATTGAGTGTGTTAAAACTGTGGTCTTTTTGAGTTCCCTACGAGGCCATATAGGAGAATTTGGATGCTGATGAGTGCTTCCTGATAATATTCTGCTAAGCTTTCAATCTATCGTGAAGCACATAAAATAGGGGCATTGATCAAAAGCATGCTCATTATATATTGGTCTGAGGAGTTTAAGCATTTTATATTGCTGTACCTGAGACCAAACTATTTGTATGGAGATAATATGCTGCAGGGAACAAAAACAGGGCTCCAATATCAGAGAGATATGGATATGATTTCTGTTTACTCTACTTTTTACTTTATTACCTTGTGGCAGTTACTTGACCTTTCTGAACTCTTATTTCTCATCTTGCAACACTGAAACTCTATACCCACTAAGCACTAATTCTGTGTGTTTTCTACTCTTAGTCTTGGCAGCCACCTTTCTACTTTCTGTTTTTATGATTTTTATACTTTAGATAATTCATATGGGTGAAGTCATATATTATTTGTCTTTTTGTGACTGGGTTCTTTCGCTTAGTGTAATGTTTAATCTTTTCAAGTTTCTTCCATGTTGTAGCATGTGACAGGATTTTCTTCTTTCCTGAGGTTGCATGTTATTCCATTGTATACCATTCATCTGTCACTGGACATAGGAGGCGCTTCCATCGTTTGGCTATTGTGAATAATCCATGATGAACTGAAGTGTCTAGATACCTCTTTGAGATACTATTTTGAATTCTTTTGTATATATATGCAAAAGTGAGATTGTTGGATCAAATGGTAATTTTATTTTTCACTTTGTAGGGAGTCTCACTGTTTTCCATAATGGCTGCACCATTTTACATTTCCCCTGAGAGTGTGCAGGACTTCAATTTCTCTACATCCTCATCAACAGTTATTTTCTGTTCTTTTGATAGTGGTCATCCTGCTGTGTGTAAAGTGATATTTCATGGTGGTGTTGATTTGTATTTTCCTAATGAGTGATGTTGAGAATCTTTTCATATCCTTCTTGCCCATCTGTATATCTTCTTTGGAGTATTCAAGTTCTTTGTCCATGTATAAGTCAGGTTATTTGTTTTTTATCATTGAGTTTTAGAATTCGTTATATATTTGGGATATTAGTACCTTATCACATATATAACTTGCAAATATTTTCTCCCATTCTGTAAGTTACCTTTTCACTCTGTTGATTGTTTCCTTTGATGTGCAGGAGTTTTAAAATGTAATGTAGTCCCATTTGTCTATTTTTCCTTTTGTTGCCTGCACTTTTGGTGTCATAATCAAGAAATCACAGCCAAATCTAATATACTGAATCTTTTTCTTTATGTTTTCTTCTAGGAGTTTTATAGTTTGAGGTCATACATTTAGGTCTTTAATCTATTTTGAGTTAATTTTTGCATGTCGTGTAAAATAAAGGTCCAATTTCATTCTTTTACATGTGGTTATCTAGTCTTCCCAAGACAATTTGTTGAAGACGCTGTCCTTTTGCCATTATGTAATCTTGACACCTTTGTCAAAAATCATTTGGCTATATATTAAAGAGTTTATTTTTTGGCTCATTTTCTGTTCAATTGATCTATATATCTGTCTTCATGCTAGTACAACAGCATCTTAATTACTGTTGCTTTGTAGTATGTTTTGAAATCAGGAAAGTGTGAGGTCTCAAACTTTGTTATTTTTCCACATTGTTTTGGCTATTTCAGAGCCCCTTGAGATTCTATATGAATTTTAGAATGTTGCTGTAGTAAATGGGATGTTTTACTTAATGTTATTTTCAGATTGGCTATTGTTAGTGTATAGAAACACAATTGATTTTTGTTTGCTTTTGTATTCTTTGACATTGTAGAAATCATTTATTAGTTGTATACTGTATATGCATGTGTGTCATCTTCAGAGTTTTCTACATGTAATAGCATATCATCTGCAAACAAAGATAATTTTACTTCTTTTCTAATTTGGATGCCACCTTTCCCCTTGTTTTTGGTCTAACAGTTCTGGCTAGGATTTCTGTACTATGTTAAATAGTAGTGGTGGTAGGCATCCCTCTCTTGTTTCTGATCTTACAGGAAAAGCTTTCATTCAGTATGACGTTGTCTGTGAGATTTTCATATATTCCTGTTTCTTTGGTGTAAGTTTCTGAAGATTTAATTTAACCCCTTAAATGAACCTTATATCTCTCTTTCTTTGGGTGTCTTGTTATCTTCTGTTGGGATTTTGGCAATTGAAAAATCAGCCACCTCTCCTATACTTTACAGTCTGGTTTTATACCGCAAGGATTTTCTCTGTTCAGCTTGGCAAGATATTCCAGAGACCTTTCAAATGTTTTGCAAGGATATATCCTCCACTTTTGGTACTGCAGACATGGGTGCAGGCTGATCACCTTTCTTATCACAGGCCTTGAATCTGGTGTCATCATGTTCCTATTCTTGTCAGTGCTTGTATTAGGCAAGACCTATCTCCTGAGCATTCCTTTTGAAAGTCAGAACACTGAATGTACATTCTACTCCCTTCCCTCCCCAGAGAGAAAACAGGGTTTCAGGGTTTCCTAAGAACCTCAACTGCTTTCTGAATTTTTCACAAAGGCAGTTGGTCTATGTATTGTTGTTCATTCATGAAGGAATGAGTATCTAGGACTTCCCATTCTACCATCTTTGATGGCATCTCCCCCATATCCCTTTTCTTAAGTAAAGCACTTTAGCTTTGCCTAGGTTTTTCTAACTTTGCATCTTCACACTCTTCACTGAACTCCATCTTCAACTATGTAGGTAATTACTTTAAAAATAGTGTGCTTAATAAGCAAAGAGTTCTTTAACTTCTAGGCCTCTTCTTCTAGATGAGTAAATTATAAATAATAAGAGGGTTTTCTTCCTTTTTTTGTCTTAGGAATTTCCAAAATATCTTAGAAATGAGAGAAGAGGCCCTGAAAAGCAGTATGAAAAGGGCACGAACTTCAACTAGCCCATATAGAACTGTTCTAGTACATGTGCCTCCTAAGGCTGTGAAGCAGAGCATGGGCTGTATTTCAGCCTCTCACTCACCGCTTTAGCCAAACACCCATGTGCAGTAAACAACCTGCACAACTCTATGTGGCAGCCCTGAGGAGGGATGGATAAAGTAGTAGATGGGGCCTTTGGGAAAGATGATCTCTGAGAAGTTGCCAATTCCTACAGGGCCGGAATAATTTTAGACAGGACTGGCTAATGTCCCATTTTAAAGTCATCTGCTGAGAAACAACATAATCATTTCAGTTGCCCTGGAGCCATCAGTAAAGTTGTCTATGAATGAATTTTTGAGTTGGTGATACTTTGAGGAATAAGGATGTTGAGTCTGGGCTGGGAGAGGTGGCTTATGCCTGAAATCCTAGCACTTTGGGAGGCCGAGGCGGGTGGATCACGAGGTCAGGAGATCGAGACCATCCTGGCTAACACAGTGAAACCCCGTCTCCACTAAACATCCGTCTTCACTAAACATACAAAAAATTAGCCAGATGTGGTGGAGGGTGCCTGTCGTCCCAGATACTTGGGAGGCTGAGGCAGGAGAATGGCGTGAACCCGGGAGGCGGAGCTTGCAATGAGCTGAGATCGCGCCACAGTGACTCATGGTAGAAATATGACTGGAGAGACCTGTAACATGGGGATGACTCAGGAATGACTTTGAGACTAACCACCTTCTCCCCAAATATCCTGGAGGTGTGTGCTTTGATTATAGGGAAGACTAATGCTTGGGTTAGATTTATATAAAATGGAATTCATAACGTATGTGGTTATACTCAAGGGAGGCCTAGAGTATAATGATGAAGAGTATTAGTTCAGACCTCTGGAATCATATCTCAGTGTGGTATACAATGTTCACTATGGCCTCTAAATATCCCCAGTTCCTGGTATTCATATCCTTGTGCAATCGTCTCCCCTTGAGTGTGGGCTGAATTTAGTGACTTCCTTCTAGGAAATAGAATATGGCAGATTTTATGTACTGTTACTTCTGAGAGTAGGTTACAAAAGGGCTATGACTTTTTTCTTAGGCGCTCCCCATTTGCTCTCTTTTGCTTGCTCTAAAGTAAGTCAGATAGCTGCCATGTTTTGAGTTGCTTTATGGAGAGGCCCACAAGTCAAGAAACTGAAGGAGATCTCTGACAAATAACCAGCCAGTAACAGAATTCTGCCAACAGCTACATGAGTGAGTGGTCTTAGTCTGTTTTGTGTTGCTTTAAAGGAATACCTGAAGTTAGGTTAAAAAAAAGGAGATTTATTTGGCTGTTCTATTCTGCTAGGTAGAAGATTGGGCATCTGGTGAAAACCTTAGGCTGCTTCTATTCATGGCAGAAGGTGAAGGGAAGACAGAATCTACATGATTACATGGTGAGAGGTGGGGGAGCAAGGGTGGTGCCAGGCTCTTTTTAACAACCAGTTATCTCGAGAACTAATAAAGTGAGAATTCACTCATTACCACAAGGACATCATCAAACTATTTATGAGGGGTCCAACTCCATGACCCAAACACCCCCAATTAGGTACCATCTCCAACACTGGTGATCAAATTTCAACATGAGATTTTTGGGGGACAAACATACAAACTATAGCATTTGGCCAACATCCTGACTACAGTCTATGAGAGAACTTAAGGCAGAGGCACCAAACTTTATTGCTACATCAGCTATGAATTGCTGAGTAATAAACTTCCCAAAAGTTTAATGGCTTGAAAAAACAATAATATTTACTATCTTACAGTTTCTGGGTGACAGAAATTTGAGGGGCTTCACCTGGATGATTCTGACTTGGGGTCTCTCATGAGGTACAGTCAAGATGCTAGCTGGGGCTACTGTCACTTCAGGAGTTGACTGGAGTTGGAGAATTCACTTCCAAAATGGCTCCCTGATATTGCTGGCAAGTTGATGGTAAGAGGTCTTGGTTATTTGTCACATGGCTCTCTTTCTATGACTTCTTGAATGTTTTCAGAGTATGGCATCTGGCTTCCCCTAGAATGAGTGATTCAAAAGAAGAAGAGAAGCTGCAATGCTTTTTATGACCTAGCACCAGAAATCACACACTGTCATGTTTGCCGTGATGATTGATGACACAAACTATCTCTAATATAATGTGAGAAGGGACCACTCAAGGTTATTATGATTAGGAGGCAAGATATTTGACCTTGGGCTGGCTGCTTAATATTGCTAAACTTCAGCTTCCTTAGCTTTGAAATGCAGATAATATGACAATTGCCTTTTAGAATTGTAAATATTAAATGTATTATTTCAGATAACCAATATAGTCAGGCTCTCTTTTCTTATTGTAAGTGTTCTAAAAAAGGGTGTACAAAAAATAAAAAAAAATTATAGGCATTCCTAGTATAGCTGTCTTGAGTTGTAAGAGAATCTTATGTGTGTACTTAATAAATGTTAACTATTTTAATTATTATTGTTAGTTATGAGGATATAAATACTTATATTGTAGAGCTGACTCATCTTTGTTAACTTTAGTTCAGAGGGGTTCCATAGATGATTTGTTGTGTGATCACCTTACATCTGAAGTTCATTTGGAAGCTATCTAATGGCACCTCTTGATTCAACCACATTTAACACATTATGACCTAATAAAATATTCTGGCTAGTGAGACTGCCTCATTACATGTCACAGAAATTAAAGCACAGCTTCTAATATAAATGTGCTGCCCTTAATGTGCTGGCAGAGAACTTTTTGCTGACAGGGTCAGCAGAATACAGAGCATGCCTGATCTAAAATATCTGCAGGTTAGCTCAGATATTCTGAGTCTTGTTTATGTTTCGGAGAGGGGCATTATATTTGCTTTCTGTCTCCTAAAGGTGGAGTACAGACTCAGAAGGAAGATGGAATATAGTGTTAGGAATATTTTTTTCATAAGGAGCAGAAATTCTTTCAAGCTTACTTAACAGTGGGTGCATTTATTTTCATTCTTCAGAAAAATCTCACAATATTATAGAATACAATTAAGGAAATAGCCAGATCTCGTGAAACTGGAAATTCATCAGGTAGTTTTTCTTTCTGTCTTGCTGCAAGATCTTTACCTGTCATTTCAGGGTCTTCTAAAATGGTCCATGATGACCTTCTAAGATGGTCCATCATGACCAAACACTCCTGGTATTCATGTACTTACATAATCATCTTGCTTTCAGTGTTGGCTGGACTTACCCATTTTTAAAGGTGGAAGTAATGAGATGTCACTTTTGTTTTTTTGTTTTTTTGTTTTTTTGTTTTGAGACGGAGTCTTGCTCTGTCATCCAGGCTGGAGTGCAGTGGCTGGATCTCAGCTCGCTGCAAGCTCCGCCTCCCGGATTTACGCCATTCTCCTGCCTTAGCCTCCCGAGTAGCTGGGACTACAGGCGCCCGCCACCTCGCCCGGCTAGTTTTTTTTGTATTTTTTTTTTAGTAGAGACGGGGTTTCACCGGGTTAGCCAAGATGACCTCGATCTCCTGACCTCGTGATCCGCCCGTCTCAGCCTCCCAAAGTGCTGGGATTACAGGCTTGAGCCACCGCGCCCGGCCGAGATGTCACTTTTGAGATTATGTTAAAAAAGACAGTGACTTCAATCTTGAGTATGTGCAATTTCTCTATCTCAGAACACCTGTGTTTGGGGAAGATGATGCCATGTTTTGAGCAGAAATATGGAGAGGCCTACATGGTGTGGGGAAGAACTGAGTTTCTCAGTCCAACAGCCTTTGAGAAACTAAGGTCATCAATCTGAAAGTCCCCAAGTAAGTAAAGCCTGCCAATAAATATGTGAACTTGGAAGTTTATCCATCATTCACAGTTGAGTTGTTAAGCCTTGAGATGGTTGCAATCCCAGCTGACAGTTTGACTACAACCTTATAAGATATCCTGAGCCAAAATTACCTAGCCAAACTAATTTTGATTCCAGACTCACAGAAACAGTGTGATAATACATGTTTATTGTTTTAAACTGGTAATTTTTATTGTAATTTGTTATGCATCAAAAGGTAACAAATACAGATTTTAGGGCCTGGAAGTAGGGTGCTGTCATGATGAATACCTAAAATGCAGAAATGGCTATGGAACTGGGCCCTGGGTTTTGAGTACAGTGTTATTGACACTATGAAGTGTCCTTAAGAAGTTGTAAACAGAAGCCTCTTGGTCTTCTATACGGTGAGGTAAATATAGGCAATACGTTAAGGAAGGAGGAGTCCTTGTTCGTAATAGCAAAAAACTTAGCAGCATTTTGCCTATAGTAATGTGGAAAGTAGAAAATGTGCTTCATGAATGAAGTGATCTAGCTTAGGAGATTTCCAAGCACAGTGTTGAAGGTGCTGCCTGGTTTCTTGTTGCTGCTTATAGGAAAATAGGAGAGGAAAGAAGGAATTGAGGTAAGGACTGTTAAATAAAAAGCCATCAAAATGTGATAGTTTTGAAAATTTTCAGTCTTTCCAGATGGAAAATGGTGCTAAATTTTTTAAAAAAGCTTTTGATTAAAGATCAGATCCAGAGTACTCACAGGAGAATGGCAGTCTAAAGATGAAACTAAGGATGTGACTATCAAAACTTCTGTTAAGACCTTAGAAAGATCAACTTCATGCCTCAGGATACTTTCAGCCATGCAAAGATTCCTTAAAACATTAATGGTATGTCTCACAGACCCTCTGAATAAAACAATAGTGTTTCTAGAAAGCTTTAGAGCTTTTGTGTTTGTTTGTGTGTTTCAATAGAGATTGAGTCTGGCTCTGTCTTAGGTATCCCAGCCAAGGCTTGAGAGAGAGAGAAGAGCTTATCTTGTGATTTGCGAGTGTGGCTTTTGTCTAAGGAAGTCAACCCCAAGATGATTTATATGAGATCTTCACAGTTCTTAAAATAGTTATATATGCAGGAATACCACTACCTTAGACCTGAGGAAACAGACAGTACAGCATTAGCAGTGATCTTTGGACCTGCTAAGGAAGGAGACTGTGATAGCTGTTTACCCATAAGCACGTGCTGCCCTATACAACAAGGAAGGAAGACACAGAAGGTAGAAACATGAACTTGATAAGGTAGAATTAAGTGAGGAAAAATTATTCCAAGACATCAAAATCTAATCAAGGAACTTCCAACATTTACCCAGCTGGATTTCAGAACTGCCATGGATCAGTGACTCCTTTTCATACTCAGTTTTATTTTTTTTTGACAGGGTTGTATACAGCCATTTTCCAATGCCTGTCTCCATTGTATGTTGAGTGTGTGTAAGCATGTGTGTGTGTGTGTGTTTGTGTGTGTGTGTGTAGGGGTGGGATAGATAAAAGTTGTTTTTACAATTTCAGGTCTATAGATCAAGAGGAATTGTATTTGAGGAGCTGTGCTTAAGGAACTTCACCTGAGAAACCTCATCAATGCTTGGATCTAATTTAGATGACAGGATTCTGAACTTTGAGCTGATGCTATAATGAGTTGAAACTCTTGGGGCCTTGAGAGAGGGTGAGGAAATTTTGCACGGAAGACATGAATCATAGTGGGCCAGAGGACAGACTGGAGTATTTTAGCCTCTAATATGGCTCCCATTCATCCAAACCATATCATTTCACCCCTGGCCTCTCCCAAATCTCATGTCCTCACATTTCAAAACCAAGCATGCCTTCCCAACAGTCCCCCAAAGTCTTAACTCATTTCAGCATTCACTCAAAAGTCCACAGTACAAAGTTGCATCTGAGACAAGGCAAGTCACTTCCATCTATACACCTGTAAAATCAAAAGCAAGTTAGTTACTTCCTAGATACAATGAGGGTACAGGCATTGGATAATTACAGCCATTCCAAATGGAGACATTGGCCAAAACAAAGAGGCTACAGGCCTCATGCAAGTCTGAAATCCAGCAGGGTGATCAAATCTTAAAGCTCCAAAACTATCTCCTTTGACTCCATGTCTCACATCCACATCACACTGATGCAAGAGGTGGTTTCCCATGGCCTTGGGCAGCTCCACCCCTGTGACTTTGCAGAGTACAGCCTCCCTCCTAGCTGCTTTCACAGGCTGGTTTTGAGTGTCTATGGCTTTTCCAGGCACACAGTGCAAACTGTCAGTGGAGCTACCATTCTGGGATCTGGAGGATGGTGGCCTTTTTCTCACAGCTCCACTAGGTGGTGCCCTAGTAGGGACTCTGTATGAGGGCTCCAACCCCACATTTCCCTTCTGCACTGCCCTAGCAGAGGTTCTCCATAAGGACCCTGCCCCTGCAGCAAACTTCTATCTCAGCATCCAGGCATTTCCATACATCTTCTGAAATCTAGGTGGAAGTTCCCAAACCTCAATTCTTGACTTCTGTGCACCTGCAGGCTCAACACTATGTGGAAGCTGCTAAGACTTGGGGCATCCACCCTCTGAAGCAGCAGCCCAAGCTGTACCTTAGTCCCTTTTAGTCATGGCTGGATTAGCTGGCACGCAGGGCACCAAGTCCCTAAACTTCACACAACATGGTGACCTCTGGGACAGGCCCATGAAACCATTTTCTCTTAAGCCTCTGGGTCTGTGATGGGAAGGGCTGCCAAGAAGTCCTCTGCCATGTCCTGGGACATTTTCCCCACTGTCTTGGGGATTAATATTTGACTCCTTGTTACTTATGCAAATTTCTGCAGCCCACTTCAATTTCTCCTCAGAAAATGGGTTTTTCTTTTCTGTCACATTCTCAGGCTGCAGATTTTTTAAACCTGTATGCTCTGCTTCCTTTATAAAATAGAATGCCTTTAACAGCACCAAGTCACCTCTTGAATGCTTTGCTGCTTAGAAATTTCTTCCACTAGATACCCTAAATAATCTCTCTCAAGTTCAAAGTCCCCAAAATCTCTACGGCAGGGGCAAAATGCTGCCAGTCTCTTTGCTAAAACATAAGGAGAATCACCTTTACTCTGGTGTCCAATAAGTTCCTCATCTCCATTTGAGAACACCTCAGCCTGAATTTCATTGTCCATATCATTATCAGCATTTTGGTCAAGGCCATTCAACAAGTCTCTAGGGAGTTCCAAAGTTTCCCACGGTTTTCTGTCTTCTGAGCCCTCTAAACTGTTCCAATCTCTGCCTGCTACCCAGTTCCAAAGTCACTTCCACATTTTCAGGTATCTTTTCAGCAACACCCCACTCCTGGTACCAATTTACTGTATTAGTTTGTTTTCACACTGCTGAATACAGACATACCCACGATTGGACAATTTACAAAAGAAAGAGGTTTAATTGGACTTACAGTTCCATGTGGTTGGGGAAGCCGTACAATCATGGTGAAAGGCAAGGAGGAGCCAGTCACATCTTACATAGATGACATGAGGCAAAGAGAGAGCTTGTGGAGGAAAAGTCCCCCCTTTTAATAACTATCAGATCTCATGAGACTTACTCACTGTCATGAGAACAGTACAGGAAAGACCTGCCCCCATGATTCAATTACCTCCTGCTGGGCCCCTCCCACAACACATGGGAGTTCAAGATGAGATTTGAGTGGGGACATAGTCAAACCATATCATTCACAATGGCAAATTTAGAAACTTTAGGATATTCCGAAGTTTCCACAAAAGTGCCATGAGATGCTATAGTATTAACAGTGATACTTTAAGTAAAAAATTATGTATACAAAATGAAAGTTAATTCTGGTTGCAACACAGCAGTAATGAGTAAAGCTCTTTCCACAGTATTTTCACTGAGGAAGTTGAGCTGACTATACTTTTTTCAAGGTGCAGGAACAACACAGGTGATAACTAGAGCTGTCTCATGAATACACTGGGAGACTCCTCCAGGGAGATGTTCTTATTCATCAGAATGATTCAGAAGTCTGTTAGGAAGGAATTGGCTCACAACACTGTTATGGGGAAGGAGGACTGCTATGTATGCCTAGGGGCACTATGAGTTACAGTTGACATTTTATGTTTTGCTGGTGCTTTCTAATGGCAAACTGCAGTGATTTTTTTAAAGAATAGGTTGAAGTCAGAATTGTATTACAGTAATAAAGGACTGTCTTGTTGTAGGCCTTTTTTTTTCTTTTGTTAGGACTACCCTACATAAAGCACAGTAACTTGCATGTTCTAGAGGAAATTGTAAATTGTACAAACAAACTATGTAAAAAACTATGTAAGTGTTTTAGCTTAAGAAAAGTTAAGGTGAAAGACAACTTGGGTCAAATATTTAGAACAAAGAAGACTAAACACATCACAGTATCAAAATAGTTTTAAATGTATATGTATGATCATGTTCACCTACAATTGACTAGTTGTTCATATAATCTTGACACTGATGGTTATATAGTGAGATTCAGGTGCACATAAATTTGCCTAACCATCTCATAAATTTTGGGGGCACTCTGTTAGGCATTAGGAGTTCCAATTCCTGAAGGGCTCAGAAGAATCCTAAGAGGTGGTTGTGGGGACCTTGGACCTGATGATTTGGCTCCCAGGTACTAGATTTGTAACTGTTTAATGAGAAAGGAAAAAAAGAGGTTGCTCTAAATATTGACGGAGCATCCAGGGAAACAAACCTCATCCACTCTGAGGTGGGAGAAGATTTAAAGGAGTGAGTTCCTTTACAACGCTAAGAGGCTTGAGAGTGTGACACAGTGGGAACAACTCACTTGAATCAACCCTTGGCCTAGTTTCATGGGAACTTGGTGTTAGTTCTTGCACAGAAGTTTTTGTAGAAATTAAATAGCAGGGCTGTCTTTTAGGACAAAAGGCACTTTAGTCATGTAGATCAAAGGTCATTTATGATTAGTTAAAAAAATAATCTTTTCTGTCATCCATTAGAGATAGAAGATACAGTAAACTTCCAACAAAGCAGGTACCAGTGGCAGCTGCACACAAAGGTTGGCTCAGCAGCCTGAGCTTCACAGGACCACATGTAGCATTGGAAGTGAGGGACTAACAATCCACACAATGTCCTTCTGACTGATTATGGTGGTGTGGTGCAATTCCTTTCCAAAAAGCATTAGGGTCAATTCCAGGTGGGTCCAGTGGGGAGAATGAATGGATAAATTGAATTTAAAAAAACCACACCAAACAAACAGATCAGACTACAAAGTTGAAGGACAAAGTTTCCCCACAAAACTGGAACCAAATGCTTCTAATAACAATCATTCAGTCTTTTACGTTTATCCCTTCGGGGGGCTGATGTGATCTGGGCAAAGAATAGTTAGTCTTTTCCTGTGGAAACTTGCTCGTTTTCTAATCGGAAGCCACAGGTTGTCATTAAAATCACTGAGAAATCATGTTTTAAGATGTATCTTTAAGTGGAATTCAGCTGCTATGTTGATGTCAAAATTTGCAGTATTTGCATGAAGCAATAATAGGGGCAACCAAAATGTGGTCTGTCCAGACAGACAGCACCTGGATGTGCTGAGTAAGTCACTTTCATATGACTGGGGTAGGTTGGCCCTCTCCATTCAATCAGTTGCCTTCTTTTAAGCTTCTTCCCATTGCAAGCCACATGGACACCAACAATTTTCCTCCAGTGGCAGCTAAATTATGACTTTCTCTTACTATTATTACAAAAGAGCTCTCACCAGGGGGAAGGAGTAGGAGAGAAGGTGGTTAGGTTGCACAGTCCTTCTCAGGGCCAGGCCAGTTTCTCCCATTGTCTCCTGCTTACTGCACACCTAGGACTTCTGCCTGGTTTCCTTTCCTCTTTCAAGCTGACTCTGCTCACTTCTTCCCTTGGATTTTCCAAGACTGACTTGGAGTGGGACAGAGATTTTAGTTCCTTACTGTCTTGGAAAGCAAGCACCAAGCCCTTGATATTTGTAACAGTTTTACTGAATATCACTATAGTCTTTTTCACCAAGGACCTGATGCATCATTCTTTTCACTGTCTCCACTCAGTCCCATATCTGGTTCCCTATCAGTTATCTATTGCCACAATAATGCCGTGTGAAAACCACCCAAAACTCAGTGACTAAAGACAATTTATTTAGCTCTTGAGTTTTCAGGAGAGCTGGGTGTTTCCTTTGGTCTTGGCTGGGGTAATTAATGTATTGATTGATCATGATTGGGCTCTCTCAATTATTTGGGTATTGGATCATGGTTGCGTAGTATTTAGAAAGGCCTTAGCAGGGAAGATTGGGGTCCCTTGACTGTCTTCCACATCTCATTCTCCAGCAGGCTTGTCTGACCTTATTTCTGTGGCAAAGACAGACAAGTAAAAGAACAATTGAAATAGTGTGAGTGTTTTTTCTATGCTTTTGACTTACTAACATCCCAGTGGCTGAAGCAAGTCACTTGGTTGAGCCAGGAAACCAGGGGTGGGATAGCGTGCCATGCCCAGAGAGGGAGAGGACTACAAAGTTGCAAGACAAAGGCATGCATATGAGAAGAGGATGAAGAATTAATGCAAGCAATCCTCCACAGTCTTTTCTTCTCACTTCTTGGATTACTTAAGTGAGGGGTTACCTTTCACCCTGTTTTCACACCCACAGTCTTCATAGAAACAGCCCAAAGAGGAACATTCTGTTGAATCTAGATTTGATACCTAGATTGATCCTTGATTAGGATATTTTAGCCTAAATTTCTAATTCCTTAATAATTACAACAATAAATTGATTCGTGGTAATAATAATTATCAACTTCTTTCTATGTAATAGATATCATTCAGATTTCTTCACCAGAATTATGGTATTATTTAGTCCTCATAATTGCTTTTTAAAAAATTGCTATTCTTATGTAACAGCTGGGGAACTAAAGTTAAAAGAATGTAACATTTTAATAATTGAGATGTGGGAAATTTGCTTTATTGATAATGCCTTCACGTGAGCAACACAAGCCTACATTAACAGATTGCACTTATTTGGAGCTGAAATAGACACTCTAACCCTGCCCCACTACAACCCCCATCCCCCTATACCACATGGTTTGCCTGTTGAATTTATTTTCACATTTTTCTTGTGAAATTTTCTAAATTTATGATGATATGCAGAACTTAAAAGTATGTAAAAACAACACAGGAGAGAGATTATAATTGGAAAATTATGAAATAGTTTTTATTATCTTTCAAGAAGTATATAAGTTAGGTAAAAGTTCATTTGTGGAAGCATAAAATATGTAAGCACAAGAAAATGATCAGTGATATTCCAACACATTTCAATTCAGAGCATCTATCAAAATAAGAAGTAAGATTAGAATTCCTGTAAAAAGGTTTTATAATGCTTTGATTACCCAGGTCTTCTTATATGTGATCATCTTTGGTCTTGATGAAATTAGGTTCCAATGCACTGTGAATACCAATAGAACTTCTCACAGAACCACTGTGATGAGGATGACATTACTAAAAGAGCCATAAGTGTTCCAGATTATTAAACGTTATCACTTTTAAAAGCTAAATTAATTATGCATATTTTAACCATTTATTTGAAGGAAACCCAACACAAATGTGCTACTTTTCTGCCTTTTGAAGTAAGCATGTTATGTATTTTATTCCTTTTTTGATGACTAGGGCTCAGGTTTTCATTACGAATAATTTTTGTTTTATATGTTAATACAGTGTTTCTCAAAGGGGCTCATGAGTTTTGTAGGTCTGCTTCAGTAATTACCTTAGATTTTTAAATAAGTTCTGATGATTCTCTTGTCTTTATTCTGTCTTCCTTACTCTACGACGTCTCATTTAACAATGTCCTTTTCTTGATACTTTTAATCTATGTTTTTTTTGTTCTACAACCACTATTTAAGTATCAGTCAGATAAACATTCAAAATCAGTACATTAAGTTGTATATTGCATTATAATTTAGTAGCAAGAACTGGGTGTTTCCTTTGGTCTTGGCTGGGGTAACTAATGTATTGATTGATCATGATTGGGCTCTCTCAAAAGAACTGGAGCCCCATACTTCTTCTGCAAATATAATAAATAGGATTTCTTTGGTCTTTTGAAATATGTTTTGAATGCGAACTACCATATTTTATTGTGTCTAATATGTCAATTATGATACAGACCACTGTTTTATGGACTACTAAGAAAGACAAAATGCTGCATGTTATAAGATGTAGCCCCAATTTAGAGATGTTAAAACATAAAAAAAATACTTCTTGGAAGAACTAACATATTAGATGTGTGAGATAATGTTCTGGGTGATGGAGGTTGTACCGGTGGTCAAAGGAGATAATGTCTCACTGTTTTCAATGGGCTCATATTCTAGTGGCAGAGGGCAAATGATTATGTCAGGTAACCATTAATAGTCTGAAGGGGAAACAAAACCAGGAAAGAGGAAGAAGGGTGATGAGTGGAAGTGGAAAGTGTTTTCTTTATATACAGTAGTCAGGACAGCAGGAATGGCCTCTCTGGTAAGAGTATATTTAAGCAGAGACCAGAGGAAAGGGAAGGAATGAGCTATTAAGATGGGAGAAGATAACTCCAGGCAGTGGGGACAGTGAGTGCAGAGGCTCTCAGATGGAAACGTGTTAAAGTGTTGAAGGAAGAGCAAGTAGGTCAGCCTTGCTGTGTGGAAGAAACTAGGGAGTGAGTAGTAGGAGATGACATTAAAGAGATGATGAGCTCCAAATTAGGTCAGATCTTGTAGACCTGGTAGGAAATTTAGATTTCACTCTGTGACAGACAGCAAGGTGTTTGAGCAGACATAATCTGATTATGTTTTAACAGAGACATTGTGATGGACTCCTGTGTGCAGAAAGACTATAGGGAACAAGGGGGTGGAAACAGGAAGACCAGTTAGGAGATCATTACAATTATCCAGATGAGAAATGATGGAAACTCAGATGAGGGTAGCAGTGATGGAGGCGGTGAGAAGTAGTTAGAATTGGGATATATTTTGAAAGTCAATCTTACAGAATTTGTGACAAATTTGATCTTGGGGTGAGGATGAAAGAGGGTAGTCAAGGGCGACTCCAGGGTTTTTTTTTTTTTTTTTTGCCTATGAAGGAATGGAGTTGACATTTATTGAATTAGGAGGAAGAACCAGGTAGAGTAAGAAGAAACGAAGACTTAGGTTTTCTATGTTAAGTTTGAAATAACTTAGTTATCAAGTGAAGAACTGAAATAGGCAGTTGGATATATGAGTCTGAAGTTCAAAAGAGAGGTCCATACCGGAGAAATATATTTAAGAGTTAAGAAAAAAGGAATGTACAGAGGTGTCAACTGCTGCTCATAGATTGAGTAAAATAAGGACTAAGAATTGACACTGGATTTGTCAACATAGTGCGTGAGAGATAGAACATATTGGAATGCATTCAGGAAAGAATGAGCAGAGAAAAAGTGAAGTCAGTTCTTTCAAGGAGTTTTGTTGTAAAGAGGGCCAGAAAAATAGGATGACTGCTGCTTTTTCACATAAGATTGAAACCTTTTTCAATTACTTTAAAAATAATTCATTTGAAAGGTATAGCAATAAAATATATGGACTGCAGGGTACATTATAATTCTCCACTATCACATCTCAAAAGACTTTGTCAAGAAAGAAATCAACTCAAATATACTTTTGTTTTGTTTTGTTTTTTTGACACAGAGCCTTGCTCTGTCACCCAGGTTGGAGTGCAGTGACACGATCTTGGCTCACTGCAACATCTGCCTCCCGGGTTCAAGTGATTTTTGTGCCTCAGCCTCCTGAGTAGCTTGGATTACAGGCACCCACCCCTATGCCTGGCTAATTTTTTTGTCTTTTTAGTAGAGATGGGGTTTCACCATGTTGCCCAGGCTGGTCTCGAACTCCTGAACTCAGGCAATCCACCTACCTTGGCCTTCCAAAGTGTTAAGATTACAGGCATGAGCCACTGCGCCCGGCCAAATATACTTTCTATTCAAAGCAAAAACCATGTGTTCTCTATAATTTGCATTGATTTCTGAAAATTAGGGTAACATTGAAGTAAATGTAAAAGAATTGCAAATACAGATTCCAAAAGTGTTGACCACTTTGTACATTAGAAATGTCCACATTACTCTAAGTGGAGATGTTTGTGTAGATGCCTTGGCATATACGAACTTCGGCTTCAGATATTATTTATATTTATTGATATTCAGACACCACCTGTCTGAAATGATGGCTGTAGATTCAATAAGAACGCAGGGAAGCTAAAAATATAGATGGGTTCCCATATAAAATTCATATTGGGAATTTAAGCAGCTGGTATACCTCTAGAGTGGGTAGCTTATAACCTCTTAAAATACATAACTGAAAATGAATAATTGTGCTTTAGTAACCCGAAGCATCCAGAAGATATGAATATGACCCGCTAATATGTAGTTCCATGATTTTTCTGGCTGAATACCTCTCAAAACAGAGACTTCAAGGCAGCATGACAACTTGACTCCCTGGAGTTTCCTCATACTCTAGCTTCTCAGTGCATTTCTAGGAGGTGTCCACACATGCTCATGGGTAAGTGGCTGCTGTCACTGCCCTACTGGGTGCCACTGCCCTACTGGGTGCTACACCATATACCCTGCCCTAGATGGCCGTGATGCTTTGCTGCAACTCCAGGCAGCCGTCTCACCTTTCTTCTGGGTAGGGCAGGGTCAAACAGCCACTTCTAGGTACTCACAATTGCCACTTTCCTCAATGGTAGACTCTGTTGCTGAGTCTGATTCATCATGTTAGATACCTCTTTCACTTGGAATGATTTCTTTCCCAGGGACTCTGCATAGCTCCCAGGCAACTTACCACATTCTTCTCCTGACCGCTGCCTACCCACTACCCTCCATCCCTTTTTTAATGTTGCACATGCCATTTATGTCTGAACTTCAATCCTGGGCCGCATTTGAGTTCCTTGCTTCTGAGGCATCTCATCCTTCCTGTAAGTCTGAATATCAAGAGATCCTAGGTGGTGTGGCCCAACTGCACATGTCAGGTGGATTTAAGTCTCATGTTTCCAGAGTAGATGGGAACCTCTTAGTGCACATATGGATTTTGGAGAAAAGAAGAAATGCCGTGGGTATGAGGTCTCTGTGTTTTTTTTCCCTTTATCTACGCTGTAGTAGCTCAGGTCTTTGGAAAAACAGGTAGAAAAATGAAGTTCACATTCTCTAAACCAGGGGTACCCAACCCCTATCAGTCTAGGCCACAGACTGATACGGGACAGTGGCCTGTTAGGAACCGGGCTGCACAGCAGGAGGTGAGTGGCAGGCAAGCCATCGAAGCTTCATCTGTATTTACAGCTGCTCCCCATCACTTGTATTACTGCCTGAGTTCCGTCTCCTGTCAGATCAGTGACAGCATTAGATGCTCATAGGAACGGGAACCATATTGTGAACTTCGCATGTGAGGGATCTAGGTTGTGTGCTCCTCATGAGAATCTAGTGCCTGATCATCTGTCACTGCCTCCCATCACCCCCAGATGGGACCATCTGGTTGCATGAAAATTAGCTCAGGGCTCCCACTGATTATACATTATGGTGAGTTTTATAATTATTTAATTATATATTACAATATAATAATAATAGAAATAAAGTGCACAATAAATGTAATGTGCTTGAGTCATCCCAAAACCTTCCCCCAACTCTAGCCCATGGAAAAATTGCCATCTATGAAACCAGTCCCTGGTGCCAAAAAGGTTGGGGACTGCTGCTCTAAACCACTGTAAGAACCCACTTTAGTGGCTTAAATTGATGGCGAATATGGCTGGGGCCCAGAAAAAAAATCACAATGTCTGTCTTTAGGTGTGTGTGTGCACTCACAGGCATGACTACTTACTAGTCTGGAAAAAGGTTTTCAGTTTGTTTTTTTTTTTTTCTTTTATTGAGTGTAGGACATGCCTTAAAAATAAATCCCCTGACTGATGTTGCTCTTGGAACTTCAAGAGTTCAGATAGGTGGGAAATGTGTTGGAGTTTCATCTAGAATTGCTATTAAAAGGCCTTTGTGTATAGATGGTGATGCTACTGACACATCCCGTTGGCAAACTAAGTGTTTAGTGGCTGGTTTTGTTCTTCTCAGCAGCAGGGGAGGGTTTGAGCCAGAATATTCCTGCTACTCTCCAGGTCCCCATTTGTGAAATGGTTGGCTGCTTCCGGGGAGGAAGTCAATGGCTGGGAACCATTTTCTCTGTGCAGTGTTAAGTGCTCCTTCTAGACACTGCTGCCAGAGGAATGACGAAAACCTGACAAATTATTGTTCATCTCAAGCAGCTCCTAATGTGCTTTCCTACAGAGGGGAAGTCAAAAAAGAAAAAGGAGGTTGCAGCAGGCGGATGCTGACACCTTCCTCTCTTCAGCCAGTCTCTAGCTGCTGGGTCTGACTTCGGTGGACGCAGCATCCATGAAGGCAGCACAGTCCACGGTCACAGGGCAGCTGCTCACGAATCAGCAGAGGCGGCAGGCAGGTGAAACACTGAAACGTTATGCTATAAAATATTTAGAGACTGCTGTGAATTTACTTTTCTTTTGATTAGTTCTCCAGATCTCTACTTGAGTAGCTTTGCTGAAGGGCCAGAATCAAACCAGAAATATCCCCAGAGCCCATTTAAGTACTATGCAGTGTTTACTTAATATTTTAAAGATAAAAAACACTTTGGAACATTGAGCACTCCAAAAGAACAAAACCTATTTATGAACCCGGAGGGCATTTCACCTTTAAGACAGAAAAGCCATCAGGAAACTGAAGAAGTCGTTCATTTTTATAGCACCAGATAAATTACAGGATAAATCAGTTCAGTGATGTCTTTTAACTCTTTCTGCTCTTCCTTCTTGTGTGTGAAGCATAACTGCTAGAGAAAATACTTCCGTTTATTAGGATGCCTTCCAACACTTTTTATTTAGAATATTTGAACCAAAGAAGGCAACCAAATGTGTTTTGCCATAATACAGAGCTTGAAGTGGAAAGAAAAGAACAGTAATAGGTTTGCCCCAGATTCAGAATCAGAAAACCTAGGTTCTAGTGCTGAGCCTGCTGTTTGGTGGTTATGTAACCTCAGGAAAATCTTGGCTATGCCAATTACTAGCTATGTGATGGTGGGCAAGTTACTTAAGCTTGCTAGAGCTTATGTTTTCTCATTCTAGCATAAGGAAGGTTAATAATATCTGCCTCACTGGGTCATCGAGAGAATTAAGAAACAATGCTGATATAGCACCTAGCACAAGGTCTTGCTCATTACAAGTATTCAATAAATGTTAGCTGTTACTAGGACTGAAAATAAATCAGTTATTTTAATTGCTTTTTCTTTATTTTTAGAGTAGTAATAGTAGTATATATTGCATGGAGTTATTATAAGAGTTAATAAGATATGTGTGTTCTTGTCTACTAAATGAAACATCAATGTAAGGTATATTTATAATCATAATAGATTTTGAGAGTTTACTGAAGAAGATAGGTAAGTAAAAGCAAATGAAAAGGCCAGATGCGGTGGCTCATACTTGTAATTCCAGCACTTTGTGAGGCTTAGGCAGGCGGATCACTTGAGGTCAGGAGTTCAAGACCAGCCTGGCCAACATGGTGAAACCCCATCTCTACTAAAAATACAAAAATTAGCCGAGTGTGTTGGCGCACGCCTATAGTCTTAGCCACTCGGGAGGCTGAAGTAGGAGAATCCCTTGAACCCGGGAGGTGGAGGTTCCAGTGAGCTGAGATTGAGCCACTGCACTCCAGCCTGGTGACAGATTGAGATTCCATCAAAAGAAAAAAAAAAAAAAGAAAAGAAAAAGAAAAGAAAACATAGATAAGATTTCAGGAAAATTGGAAGCTAATTCATATAGTGGCTTGTACATTATTTGAAGCAGAAGGACAGAATTAAAGCTGCCCAAACCGAATTAAGCTGAAACAAAAACCCAAACAAAATAACACTCAATTGAACCATTTTAGTTGTTACTGTCTATCTTAAGAATACATACATTATAGCTTTCTTCTCAGAAGAACTTCTGGACAGTGTTTTTGGTTCTAATATAATTGTAGAAAAAATGTTGTAAATATAGAATGAACATCCCACAGATCTTCCTGTTTTAGTCCCAGAGCCCCTTCTCTGCCCCAGGCTGGGTCCTCCTTGTCAGGCTCTGGATGTTCCCAGTAATGCCACTATTTCTATTATGTTGTAAACTAGCAATAAATTTAAAGAGTTAAATTTGAATCCGATTCATTGTTGGTTTTTTTTTTTTTTTTTTTTTTTTTTT
>NW_012116644.1:332127-343088 GCF_000951035.1 Colobus angolensis palliatus
GGATACATTATAGGAACTATGTATTGGTGAAGAGGAACTAACACAGCTCAAAATTCCAGCTTCTTTCTCCATCTTTTTCAGGGTCTCTCCCATAGCATCTCTGAATTGGTTCTGTGTTTGAGCCATTCTTTCTCTGCCAATTTCCCTTGCTTATTCAGATCTTTAATTCCTTTATAGTTCTGGCTGGCATAGAGCTCATTGATGTCGTCCTGCCTGACTGCTTTTAGCTTCAGCTCTTACAAATTGCTCCATCTCCTTGTGTTTCTGCATTCTTCAGATTCCTGAGAGTAAGAATCTTATTGTCTTAGCCCACCTTTGTATTCCACATCATGCCATAAGTCACTGACCTTCCAGTTCATGGTATGGTAGATTGCAGAGTCACAATTCCCCATCCCTCCCTGTAGCCACACCTTTGCAGTGTAACTTTGCAGCTCCTCTCATCAAGAGATGGAGTCTATTTCTCTATCCTTGAATCTGGGCCAGCTTAATGACTCGCTTTGGCCAATCTAATGGAGCAGAGGTGATGTGCAGTTGTTGCTTGGTCCTCTGGGGGCTTTGAGCACTTGGAAACAGGCTGTGTGAATATGCCTGGGCTAGGCTTCTTGGAGAGACCTGATGGACAGAGATAAGCAGTCCCTGCTGAGTCATCTTAAACTAGGCAGCCCCCAGACACCTGGCGGCTGACTGCAAAATGCATGAGTGGGTCCAACCAAGATCAACTAACCCTTGTCCATATCAGTTAGGTCAACCTGTTAGTCGCGCACAAATAATTGCTGCCCCATATAATCATGAGCTAAATTAATGGCTGTTGTTTTAAACCACTAAGTTTTAAACTGCTAATCTACTACTTTTGGTCAAATCAGCCACGCTAAGTATTTTGCTGGCATTATGGTACAAAATATGGTTGCCTGCCTCTTTCTCAGTGGTTTTGGGCAAGGCCATTTTATTTAGAAGTCCATGTTTGCTTTTGTTTATTTAACAAATACTGAGTGCCTAAAAAGTGCCAGGAATTAGGCAACAGAAATCAAGGGTGATCAAAACTATACATCGTCCTTGCTGTCAAGGAGTTAATAGTGTCAAATAAATGGAATTTTTGCTTAGCACAGGAGGTAGACATTAATCACACAACCATTCCAAAAAGTATTTAATTATAAACTGAGTTGGGCTTTTAAGTGAAGACACATATTTTTATTAGAGCAACAGCAAAGACCTAGACTGTGTCTTGAAGGCTTACTGAGTATGTGGTGCTTAAGCCAAGATCCCAAAATGAGAAGGATTCATTAGGGAAATAAGTTCGGAGAGGGGACTGTGGATGAAAGACTCCAGATCTGTGAGAAAATAATGTCTATTGTTTAAGCCAACCAGACTGTGATATTTTGTTACAACAGCCTCAGCAAACAAATATAGCCCCCAAACAGTCATAGTAGATGAACATGAACATGGATGGGAGGAAGTCATGGTGAGCGACAGAGACATTTGATTTGATTGTAGAAGTAGTGCAGTTTCTGTGATGACAAGATATAAGGTGTGACTTTGGGGAGGATTGGTTTTATTAATATCCTTAATTTTAGTAGAATAAAATATCTGGCTATTATTAAAGGCTTTCCCCCTCTGGTTCTTCATTTTCATGTCTTGGCTACATTTTTCTTGGACTTTGTGGTCTGAGGCAGTAGTTCCCAAACCTGGCTATCCATTATAATCATTTAAACAAAGGTAAATTTCTCATGTCCCAGCTCTGAAGAATCTGATTTATTAAATCTCTGAGTACAGGAACTTGTATATTTAATTGCTATGTATGAGACCATGGGTCTACAGTGGTTGTTTATTTCCATTGTGGAATTAGAGGTTATGTGAGTATAGATTTATTGAGGGTGACTTTGCTCAGAAATTCCAGGCATGCTTCGATCTTTAGATCATCTGCAATATGCCTCTTAACCACGTCTCCAATCTTAGCTCACACTTCCCTCATGAGACAGTCATAGTTAATACTTATTGAGAACGCATTCTATTCAAGGCATTTTGCTGAGTGATCTGGTTTAATATTCATTATACTTTGGTGAAAGCACAGATAAGAATTCTGAGGCTCAGTAAGGTTGGAAATCACCTAAGATGGCAGAGATTGAGCTGAACTCAAACCAGTGAGACCATGCCCTGAAACATCGTTGTAGGAAATCTCAGCTGTAAATGCACTGGTATCACTGTTGCCATTTCTCGACATGCCACATGAAACTTTTCCTTTGCTCATACTATTCATGCAGTTTGGAATTCATTCCCCAATTTTTTCCATTTATTTAAGACTTAACCACCAAAGACCACCTCTTTCACAAAGTACTTCAATCATCACAGATAAGAATGATCTTTATTTATTTATTTACTTATTTATTCATTTTTAATGAAGAAAAGAGGTTTATTTAGCTCATCATTCTGCTGGTTGAGAAGTTCAAGGGCATGGGCCTGGCTTCTGGTGAGGGCTTTTGTGCCATGTCACAACATGGCGGAGAAGGTCAAAGGGAAGTGGACGTGAGGAAGAAGGGGAAAGCTGAGGAGTCTCCTGGCTTTATAGCAACCCACTCTGATAGGAACTATGCATTCCCATGGAAACTAATCCAGTCTCAGAGAGCCGAAACTCACTACCCTGAGAGCAACACCAAACCATTCCTGAGGGATCTGGAGCCCAAACACCTCCCACAAGGCCCCCCACCTCCCAAATGCTACCACACTGGGGATCCAATTTCAACATGAGCTTTGGTGGGAACAAACAAACCATATCCAAACTGTGGCACCAGCCACCCCTGCCCAACCCAGCTCGTAGGTGGCATAAGGTCAGGGGATCTTTGGAGTCTGTGGTCTTTCTCTCTGTGAGTTTCCAGATAAACACTATTCTTCATATATACCTCATGGCCTCAGTAATGGGTGGATCTATGACCCTTTTCCACGAAGGACTCACAGAGAGAGGTTCATGAACTTACCCAAGGTCTCACAGTTAGCAAATGGGATTTGAATGTGGGTTCCAAATGTCAAATTTCCTCATTCTTGTTTTTTTTTTTTTTTTTTTTTTTTTGAGACACAGTCTTACTCAGTTGCCTGGGCTTGAGTGCAGTGACTTGGTGACAGCTCACTGCAGCCCCCAACTCCTAACCTCAAGGGATCCTCCCACCTCAGGCTCCAAAATGGCAGGACTACAGGCATGCCACCACAGCTGGCTAATTTTTATATATTATTTTTGGTAGAGACTGGGTCTTACTATGTTGCTGAGGTTGTCTTAAGTTTCTAGCTTCAAGCAATTCTCCCACTTTGGTCTCCCAAAAGTGCTGGGATTACAGGCCTGAGTCATGGTGTCCTGGCCTGAAGTCTTTCTTCTAAGAAAGAAAGAGAGAGTGAATATTCTCCCTTGTGTGCTAAATACCTTTGTATAAGAGACCTTACCTGTATGTATGAATAGATGTGTTTTTTTTTTCACAGCCTTATCATGGTCGTTCTGTCTTAGAAATTATTTTCCTTTCCTCTGGTCATACACACAAATCTGTACAGAAATCCAGAGGAATGGTTGTCTGAAGAGAAGTTCATGGAAGCTGGTGTGGAGTAAAGTATTGGAGTAAAGTATCAGGAAGTGGGGATAGGTTTTTGGAATCAATGAGGACATGAATGATGAATTAATTACTGTACGTTAGCACAGGCTCATAGACCAGGACTCAAATAAATCAAACTGATGCAATGAGAAATTTAATAGAATATAAAATATGGTCCACAATGGTAGTATGTATGGTATTTGTTTGGCTCCTGATTTTATATCATGATTTTATGATATAAAGGCCTGGAAGGGCTGTGTAAAAAGTTTTGAACCTGTATGATTTTTTGCTGAATTGAGGTTTCTGGACTAATTCATAATGGCTTAGAACATTCATTCTGGGGTATAATGATGTTTGCAGATAAATATTGCTTCTCCATACATTTGTGAATGCTGGTGACCCTGATAAGTAAGTCCTTTATTTAGCTGCCTATCATAGTATACCAAATGTCATTCTAGAAATCCTAGGGACTCTATAAAAGCCTTATGTCCCTCCAAATGTCAGGAGATTCTGTGTGGGATTAATTGAATTAAGCATGAGTCTAAAGACAACTATTTGATACTAAAATTGAAATAAATATTAAGGACCATTTTTCTCCTTATTAATATTCAATATAATGTTCTCTGCATTCTCAGGGAAGCCAAACACATCCCTCACAGGGTTAGGTACTATTTTATAAGGTGAGAGTAGAGGGAAAATATGTACAGATTGGGGCCTGGAGTCATGAGAATGAAATTGCAATGTGAGGCAGAGGTAGTGAACCTTTATTTTCCTCTGCGTTTTGTTAGCAACAAGTTGTCAAGAGGAGCTTTCAAGACACATTAGGTTGAGAAAGAACAAATAAGACAAAAAGATCTAGTGTCAGATATAAATTAAAAGCTGTTTCTATAAATTTTAAGTGTCTTTCTCTCTCTTACAAGGAAAATTGTAGATTATTACTTTTTTAACTCAAATCTGAAGTTTGGCATTTGTGTCTCTGAAATCCCAGATCATTTATTATAACTTTTCTTTTCTGAGGTATTAGAATAATGCTCTGAAGGATAGTGATAATGCAGGTACTGTCTAAGCCTCTGGGGACTGGGAATAGTATGGAGTGATTTAGGGGCAACCAGACAATGCTTCATTACCTGAGAAACTGACCCTTCTCCGATCTGCTGTAAATGAGATCTGAAAACTTTCTCCATCCTATTATCTTGTCAATTCCTAGCATCAGTTTCTAACAAGAGAGTTGAAATGCAATGTAGCTTTAGTTGGGAAAAAAAGTACTTAGGATTTAGTGAACTATAACTTGGCTGCAAATCCAAATGGGTAATATTTAGCTTGTAATATGATTTTCTTCATGCAGATTGCAGTGTTTAGATCTTGTAATGAAACCCGTGTTTTTTTGTATCAGTGATTCTCAAATAGAAAGCATTGGAGAAATGCAAGGTGAACTTAAAAGGGGTATCTCTGGCACATCTGTGTATGAACATCTACCTTTTCCAGTGTGAAAATGGAATATTTTCTTTCATGGAAATTAACCTTATTTTGTCACTTGCATCTATTTACTATTCTGTGCTGTTTGGAAGCTTGTGCTATCAAACTTCTGCTTCTCCTTGTCATAAAATTTATCTATGCATTCAATGAAGCAGCTTTTTCCCCTTTTTTGTGTGTATGGATGGGTGGGTGAGATAGTTCTATTTAGAAAGAATGAAAAAGAAAAAGATTTCATATACACTTATCATATACTGATTTGGTTAGACTTTTGGTTGTGAAGAATTCAGCCTGAATGAAACTGGGATACATTATAGGAACTATGTATTGGTGAAGAGGAACTAACACAGCTCAAAATTCCAGCTTCTTTCTCCATCTTTTTCAGGGTCTCTCCCATAGCATCTCTGAATTGGTTCTGTGTTTGAGCCATTCTTTCTCTGCCAATTTCCCTTGCTTATTCAGATCTTTAATTCCTTTATAGTTCTGGCTGGCATAGAGCTCATTGATGTCGTCCTGCCTGACTGCTTTTAGCTTCAGCTCTTACAAATTGCTCCATCTCCTTGTGTTTCTGCATTCTTCAGATTCCTGAGAGTAAGAATCTTATTGTCTTAGCCCACCTTTGTATTCCACATCATGCCATAAGTCACTGACCTTCCAGTTCATGGTATGGTAGATTGCAGAGTCACAATTCCCCATCCCTCCCTGTAGCCACACCTTTGCAGTGTAACTTTGCAGCTCCTCTCATCAAGAGATGGAGTCTATTTCTCTATCCTTGAATCTGGGCCAGCTTAATGACTCGCTTTGGCCAATCTAATGGAGCAGAGGTGATGTGCAGTTGTTGCTTGGTCCTCTGGGGGCTTTGAGCACTTGGAAACAGGCTGTGTGAATATGCCTGGGCTAGGCTTCTTGGAGAGACCTGATGGACAGAGATAAGCAGTCCCTGCTGAGTCATCTTAAACTAGGCAGCCCCCAGACACCTGGCGGCTGACTGCAAAATGCATGAGTGGGTCCAACCAAGATCAACTAACCCTTGTCCATATCAGTTAGGTCAACCTGTTAGTCGCGCACAAATAATTGCTGCCCCATATAATCATGAGCTAAATTAATGGCTGTTGTTTTAAACCACTAAGTTTTAAACTGCTAATCTACTACTTTTGGTCAAATCAGCCACGCTAAGTATTTTGCTGGCATTATGGTACAAAATATGGTTGCCTGCCTCTTTCTCAGTGGTTTTGGGCAAGGCCATTTTATTTAGAAGTCCATGTTTGCTTTTGTTTATTTAACAAATACTGAGTGCCTAAAAAGTGCCAGGAATTAGGCAACAGAAATCAAGGGTGATCAAAACTATACATCGTCCTTGCTGTCAAGGAGTTAATAGTGTCAAATAAATGGAATTTTTGCTTAGCACAGGAGGTAGACATTAATCACACAACCATTCCAAAAAGTATTTAATTATAAACTGAGTTGGGCTTTTAAGTGAAGACACATATTTTTATTAGAGCAACAGCAAAGACCTAGACTGTGTCTTGAAGGCTTACTGAGTATGTGGTGCTTAAGCCAAGATCCCAAAATGAGAAGGATTCATTAGGGAAATAAGTTCGGAGAGGGGACTGTGGATGAAAGACTCCAGATCTGTGAGAAAATAATGTCTATTGTTTAAGCCAACCAGACTGTGATATTTTGTTACAACAGCCTCAGCAAACAAATATAGCCCCCAAACAGTCATAGTAGATGAACATGAACATGGATGGGAGGAAGTCATGGTGAGCGACAGAGACATTTGATTTGATTGTAGAAGTAGTGCAGTTTCTGTGATGACAAGATATAAGGTGTGACTTTGGGGAGGATTGGTTTTATTAATATCCTTAATTTTAGTAGAATAAAATATCTGGCTATTATTAAAGGCTTTCCCCCTCTGGTTCTTCATTTTCATGTCTTGGCTACATTTTTCTTGGACTTTGTGGTCTGAGGCAGTAGTTCCCAAACCTGGCTATCCATTATAATCATTTAAACAAAGGTAAATTTCTCATGTCCCAGCTCTGAAGAATCTGATTTATTAAATCTCTGAGTACAGGAACTTGTATATTTAATTGCTATGTATGAGACCATGGGTCTACAGTGGTTGTTTATTTCCATTGTGGAATTAGAGGTTATGTGAGTATAGATTTATTGAGGGTGACTTTGCTCAGAAATTCCAGGCATGCTTCGATCTTTAGATCATCTGCAATATGCCTCTTAACCACGTCTCCAATCTTAGCTCACACTTCCCTCATGAGACAGTCATAGTTAATACTTATTGAGAACGCATTCTATTCAAGGCATTTTGCTGAGTGATCTGGTTTAATATTCATTATACTTTGGTGAAAGCACAGATAAGAATTCTGAGGCTCAGTAAGGTTGGAAATCACCTAAGATGGCAGAGATTGAGCTGAACTCAAACCAGTGAGACCATGCCCTGAAACATCGTTGTAGGAAATCTCAGCTGTAAATGCACTGGTATCACTGTTGCCATTTCTCGACATGCCACATGAAACTTTTCCTTTGCTCATACTATTCATGCAGTTTGGAATTCATTCCCCAATTTTTTCCATTTATTTAAGACTTAACCACCAAAGACCACCTCTTTCACAAAGTACTTCAATCATCACAGATAAGAATGATCTTTATTTATTTATTTACTTATTTATTCATTTTTAATGAAGAAAAGAGGTTTATTTAGCTCATCATTCTGCTGGTTGAGAAGTTCAAGGGCATGGGCCTGGCTTCTGGTGAGGGCTTTTGTGCCATGTCACAACATGGCGGAGAAGGTCAAAGGGAAGTGGACGTGAGGAAGAAGGGGAAAGCTGAGGAGTCTCCTGGCTTTATAGCAACCCACTCTGATAGGAACTATGCATTCCCATGGAAACTAATCCAGTCTCAGAGAGCCGAAACTCACTACCCTGAGAGCAACACCAAACCATTCCTGAGGGATCTGGAGCCCAAACACCTCCCACAAGGCCCCCCACCTCCCAAATGCTACCACACTGGGGATCCAATTTCAACATGAGCTTTGGTGGGAACAAACAAACCATATCCAAACTGTGGCACCAGCCACCCCTGCCCAACCCAGCTCGTAGGTGGCATAAGGTCAGGGGATCTTTGGAGTCTGTGGTCTTTCTCTCTGTGAGTTTCCAGATAAACACTATTCTTCATATATACCTCATGGCCTCAGTAATGGGTGGATCTATGACCCTTTTCCACGAAGGACTCACAGAGAGAGGTTCATGAACTTACCCAAGGTCTCACAGTTAGCAAATGGGATTTGAATGTGGGTTCCAAATGTCAAATTTCCTCATTCTTGTTTTTTTTTTATTTTTTAAGACGGAGTCTCATTCTGTCGCCAAGCTGGAGTGCAGTGGCGCGATCTCAGCTCACTGCAACCTCAGCTCACTGCAACCTCTGCTTCCCGGGTTCAAGTGATTCTCTTGCCTCAGCCTCCCAAGTGGCTGGGACTAGAGGCGTGCACCACCACGCCCAGCTAATTTTTTTTTTTATGATACTTTAAATTCTGGGTTACATATGCAGAACGTGCAGGTTTGTTACATAGTGCCCTGGTGATTTGCTGCACCCATCAACTCATCACCTACATAGGTATTTCTGCTAATGTTATCCCTCCCCTAGTCCCCCAGCCCTCAACAGGCCCCGGTATGTGATGTTCTCCTCCCTGTGTCCATGTGTTCTCATTGTTCAACTCCCACTTATGAGTGAGAACTTGCAGTGTTTGGTTTTCTGATCTTGTGACAGTTTGCTGAGAATGATGGTTTCCAGCTTCATCCATTTCCCTGTAAAGGACATGAACTGATCCTTTTTGATGGTTACATAGTATTCCATGGTGTATATATGCCACATTTTCTTAACCCAGTCTATCATTGGTGGGCATTTCAGTTGGTTTCAAGTCTTTGCTATTGTGAGTAGTGCCACAATAAACATACATGTACATATGTTTTTATCATAGAACAATTTATAATCCTTTGGGTATATGCCCAATAATGGGATTGCTGGGTCAAATGGTATTTTCAGTTCTAGATCCTTGAGGAATGGCTACACTGTGTTCCACAATGGTTGAACTAATTTACACTGCTGCTACAGTGTAAAAGCGTTCTTATTTTTCCACAACCTCTGCAGCAGCTGTTGTTTCCTGACTTTAATGATTGCCATTGTAACTGGTGTGAGATGGTATCTCACTGTGGTTTTGATTTGCATTTCTCTAATGACTAGTGATGATGACCTTTTTTCTCATATGTCTGTTGGCTGCATAAATGTCTTCTTTTGAGAAGTGTCTGTTCATATCCTTTGCCCATTTTTTGATGGAGTTGTTTATTTTTTCTTGTAAATTTTTTTAAGTTCCTTGTAGTTTCTGGATATTAGCCCTTTGTCAGATGGATAGATTGCAAAAATTTTCTCCCATTCTGTAGGTTGCCTGTTCACTCTGATGATTTTTGTAAAAGGTGTAAGGAAGGGGTCCAGTTTCAGTTTTCTGCATATGGTTAGTCAGTTTTCCCAACACCATTTATTAAATAGAGAATCTTTTCCCCATTGCTTGTGTGTGTCAGCTTTGTCAAAGATCAGATGGTTGTAGCTGTCTGGTGTTATTTCTGAGGCCTCCGTTCTGTTGCATTGGTCTATAAATCTGTTTTGGTACCAGTAACATGCTGTTTTGGTTACTGTAGCCTTGTATAGTTTGAAGTCAGGTAGCATGATGACTCCAGCTTTGTTCTTCTTGCCCAGGATTGTCTTAAATATGCAGGCTGTTTTTTTTTCCTGGTTCCATATGAAATTTAAAATAGTTTTTTTCCAATTCTGTGAAGAAAGTCAGTGGCAGCTTGATGGGGATAGCATTGAATCTATAAATTACTTTGGGCAGTATGGCCATTTTCACAATATTGATTCTTCCTATCCATGAGCATGGGATGTTTTTACATTTGTTTGTGTCCTCTCTTATTTCCTTGAGCAGTGGTTTGTAGTTCTCCTTGAAGAGGTTCTTCATATCCCTTGTAAGTTGGATTTCTAGGTATTTTATTCTCTTAGTAGCAATTGTGAATGGGAGTTCACTCATGATATGGCTCTCTGTTTGTCTGTTATTGGTGTATAGGAATGCTTGTGATTTTTGCATGCTGATTTTATATCCTGAGACTTTGCTGAAGTTGCCTATCAGTTTAAGGAGGTTTCAGGCTGAGACGATGGGGTTTTCTAAATATACAGTCATATCATCTGCAAACAGACAATTTGACTTCCTCACTTCCTATTTGAATACCCTTTATTTCTTTCTTTTGTCTGTTTGTCCTGACCAGAACTTCCGATACTATGTTGACTAGGAGTGGTGAGAGAGGGCATCCTTGTCTTGTGCTGGTTTTCAAAAGGAATGCTTCCAGTTTTTGCCCAATCAGAATGATATTGGCTGTGGGTTTGTCACAAACAGCTCTTATTATTTTGAGATGTGTTCCATTGACACCTAGTTTATGAGAGTTTTTAGCATGAAGGGGTGTTGAATTTTATTGAAGGCCTTTTCTGCATCTATTGAGAAAATCATGTGTTTTTTGTTGTTAGTTCTGTTTATGTGATGGATTATATTTATTGATTTGCATATGTTGAAGCAGCCTTGCATCCCAGAGATGAAGCCAACTTGATGGTGGTGGATGAGCTTTTTGATGTGCTGCTGGAGTCGGTTAGCCAGTATTTTATTGAGGATTTTTGCATCAATGTTCATCAGGGATATTGGCCTGAAATTTTCTTTTTTTGTTGTGTCTCTGCCATCAGTATGATGTGGTCCTCATAAAATGAGTTAGGGAGGATTTCCTCTTTTTCTATTGATTCAAATAGTTTCAGAAGGAGTGGTACCAGCTCCCCTTTGTACCTCTGGTAGAATACAACTGTGAATCC
>NW_012116644.1:343138-343675 GCF_000951035.1 Colobus angolensis palliatus
TCTGGTCCTGGACTTTTTTTGGTTGGTAGGCTATTAATTACTGCCTCAATTACAGGACCTGTTATTGGTCTCTTCAGGGATTCGACTTCTTCCTGGCTTAGACTTGGGAGGATGTATGTATCCAGGAATTTATCCATTTCTTCTAGATTTTCAGTTTATTTGCATAGAGATGTTCATAGTATTCTCTGATGGTACTTTGTATTTCTGTGGGGTCGGTGGTGATATCCCCTATATCATTTTTTATTGCATCTATTTGTTTCTTCCCTCTTTTCTTCTTTATTAGTCTGGCTAGTGGTCTATCTATTTTGTTAATCTTTTCAAAAAACCAGCTCCTGGGTTCACTGATTTTTTTGAAGGGTTTTTTTGTATCTCTATCTCCTTCAGTTCTGCTTTGATCTTAGTTATTTCTTGTTTTCTGCTAGCATTTGAATTTGTTTGCTGCTGCTTCTCTAGTTCTTTTAATCATGATGTTAGGGTGTCAATTTTAGATCTTTCCTGCTTTCTCTTGTGGGCATTTAGTGCTATAAATTTCCCTCT
>NW_012116644.1:344015-364437 GCF_000951035.1 Colobus angolensis palliatus
GTGCTGAGAAGAATATATATTCTGTTGATTTGGGGTGGAGGGTTCTGTAGAGGTCTATTAGGTCCTCTTGGTCCAGAGCTGAGTTCAAGTCCTAAATATCCTTGTCAATTTTCTGCCTTGTTGATTTGTCTAATATTGACATTGGGATGTTAAAGTCTCCCACGATTATTGTGTGGGAGTCTAAGTCTCTTTGTAGGTCTCTAAGGACTTGCTTTATGAATCTGAGTGTTCCTGTATTGGGTCCATATATATTTAGGAAAGCTCTTCTTGCGGCATTGTTCCCTTTACCATTATGTAACACCCTTCTTTGTCTCTTTTGATATTTGTTGGTTTAAAGTCTGTTTTAATAGAGATTAGAATTGCAACTCCTGCTTCTTCTTCTTTTTTGCTTTCCATTTGCTTGGTAAATATTCCTCCATCCCTTTATTTTGAGCCTATTTGTGTCTTTGCACGTGAGATGGGTCTCCTGAATACAGCACACTGATGGGTGTTACCTCTTTATCCAATTTGCCAGTCTGTGTCTTTTAATTGGGGCATTTAGCCCATTTATATTTAAGGTTAATATTATTATGTGTAAATTTGATCCTGTCATTATGCTGCTAGCTGGTTGTTTTGGCCGTTAATTAATGCAGTTTCATCATAGTGTCAATGTTCTTTACAATTTGGTATGTTTTGGCAGTGACTGGTACCGGTTGTTCCTTTCCACTTTTAGTGCTTCTTTCAGGAGCTCTTGTAAGGCAGGTCTGGTGGTGACAAAATCCCTCAGCATTTGCTTGTCTGTAAAGGATTTTATTTCTCCTTCACTTATGAAGCTTAGTTTGGCTGGATATGAAATTCTGGGTTGAAAATTCTTTTCTTTAAGAATGTTGAATATTGACCCCTACTCCCTTCTGGCTTGTAGGGTTTCTACAGATAAAACCACTGTTAGTCTGATGGACTTCCCTTTGTGGGTAATCCAACCTTTCCCTCTGGCTGCCCTTAATATTTTTTCCTTCCTTTCAACCTTGGTGAATCTGATGATTATGTGTCTTGGGGTTGCTCTTCTTGAGGAATATTTTTGTGGTGGTCTCTGTATTTCCTGAATTTAAATGTTGGCCTGTCTTTCTAGGTTGGGGAAGTTCTCCTGGATAATATCCTGAAGAGTGTTTTCCAGCTTGGTTTCATTCTCCCTGTCACTTTCAGGTACACCAATCAAACGTAGATTTGATCTTTTCACATAGTCCCATATTTCTTGGAGACTTTGTTCATTCCTTTTTATTATTTTTTCTCTAATATTGTCTTGTGTCTTTATTTCATTAAATTGATCTTCAATTGCCTGTATCCTTTCTTCTGCTTGATTGATTTGGCTATTGAAACTTGTGTATGTTTCATGAAGTTCTTGTTCTGGTGTTTTTCAACACCATCAGGTCATTTATGTTCTTCTCTACATTGGTCATTCTATTTAGCAATTCAAGTAACTTTTCTTGAAGATTCTTAGCTTCCTTATATTGGGTTAGAACATGCTCCTTTAGCTCAGAGAAGTTTGTTATTACCCACCCTCTGAAGTCTACTTTTGTCAGTTCATCAAACTCATTCTCCATCCAGTTTTGTTCCCTTGCTTGCGAGGAGTTGTGATCTTTTGGAGAAGGAGAGGTATTCCGGTTTTTGGAACGTTCAGCCTTTTTGCGCTGTTTTTTTCCCCCCATATTTGTGGATTTATCTATCTTCGGTCTTTGATGTTGGTGATCTTTGGATGGGGCCTTTGAGTGGATATGCTAATCCTTTCTGCTTGTTTCTTTTCCTTCTAACAGTCAGGCCCCTCTGCTGCCAGTGTGCTGGAGTTTGCTGGAGGTCCACTCCTGACCCTGTTTGCCTGGGTGTCACCAGCAGGGGCTACAGAGCAGCAAAGATTGCTGCCTATTCTTTCCCCTGGAAGCTTCGACCCAGCGGGGCACCTGCCAGATGCCAGCCAGAGCTCTCCTGCGTGAGGCTCTATTGGCCCCAACTGGGAGGTGTCTGCCAGTCAGTGTACATGGGGGTCAGGGACCCACTTGAGGAGGCAGACTGTCCCTTAGCAGATATCAAAGGCTGTGATGAGAGGTCTGCTGCTCTCCTCAGAGAATAATCTTTAATAATTATTGTATATGCCATGAATTAGAGCTTTCTGGGAAGCAATATCATCTTCTCAGATTCAAAAGTAAGATTTTGAGTTATTTTTTGAATCTGACAACCTAATCAGCTTTTTCAATAGAGTTTCTCTGGAAATGTTGAAATGTGAATAGTGAGTGGTAAGGATTATAAGAATGAAAACTTATTAGAGTATGTAAAATCTGGGGTGTCTGGGCAGTTATTCATTTTCCCTTTCTTATTTTCTTTTGTTTTTTTTTGGTGTGTAAACATCACATAAATTCTACAGAATCAAGAACAACAGCATATGAAGATCTTAAATTATTAGGACATATTTAAATAAATGTTAAGAAAATATTTTAGTTAACATTTCCCTCACATTACCTTCCAGTCTTTAAGAATATGCTTAGACTGTAAACAATAAAACTCGAGAAGTTCCACATTTGTTTAACGAAAATATCAATACAGATGAAGTGTTCATGATATTCCCCCAAAAAATGAATTTAAAATCCATTGTGTATTAAGGAAAAGTAGTTCATGTCTTTTATTTTGTGTCAAAACGTCACTAAATTTGTGACCTCTGTTGTGGAAATCTCTTGAAATTTACTTAGCAAACTGCAGTTTTACTTCCAAGGTTATATTGATTTCATAGCATTTTGTAGTTGGCACATCTTGACATGAACCGTAAAGTGTATTTTGAGTTCTCAGTGCATTTTATTAGATCTTTAAATCAATTACTACTAATATGATGAGAAATTCAGAATTTTCAACTACAAGTACTATACTCAGAACTTCAACTTGACAGCATGTGAGATTAGAAAATAAATGAATTGAATTGAACCCAAGTTTTCTGACTCCTAAATCAGGTTTCATTCCAGCGAACATTTCTGCTTAATAGGTGATAATTTACTTTGATCCCCATAAGTTAAGTGAATTGGAGATTATAACAGTAGCTCTTGAGCTCATATTTACATGCTTATATTAGAAGGAAATTTGAGATGAGAAAGAGGGTTGATGTGGTTAGGGTAAGGGTGTCTTAATGGGAGATAAAATTCAGAAAAAGTGGAGATAATTTTGATTGTTTACACATTAATACAAATTTGTATATGGGTCCAAGTTCATTTTTATTTTTTTATTTTTTTGCCTATCAAATTGTTTTTCTTGTTCTTCCTCTCTGTTATTTCTTGCTCTGTTCTTCTTTCTCGATTTTCTCCTTACCTCTTTATCCTATTACTTACAAACTAAAGCATTTTTTGCTTGTTGGATTTAATGGATAAACGGCCTCACTTGAATTACAGTTAAACAGCAAATTCATGAAGACCTATTTGCCTCTCTCAAAAGAGAGTGTAGTTCAGTGGATTTTTGTGTATTCATAGAGTTGTGCAACCATTAGCATTATTTAATTCCTGAACATTTTCATCACCTTAAAAATAATCTCTATCTGATATTATCCAGCAATTCCACTTCAGGTCATATCTAAATGAACTGAAAGCAGGGTCTTGAAGAAATATTTGTGTGCCCATATTCACAGTAGCATTATTCACAAGAGTCAAAAGGTAGAAGCAACTCAAGTGTCCATCGTTAGATGAATGGATAAACTAAAAGTGGTATATAATACAATATATATTATTCCACCTTAAAAAGGAAGGAATTTCTGACATATGCTAAAACACAGATGAACTTTGAGGAAATTATGCTAAATGAAATAAGCCATCTCACAAAAATACACTATGATCTCACTTACATGAGATAGCTAGAGTAGTTAAATTCATGGGGACAAAAAGTTGAATGGTGGTTGCCAGGGGCTGGGCTGGTGAGAGGTGGAAGTTGGACGTTAGCATTAAATGGGTACAGAGTTTTAGTTTTTCAAGACCAAATGAGTTCTGGAGGTGGATGTTGGTGATAGTTGCACAATAATGTGAATATATTTAATGCCATTTAACTGTAGACTTAAAAATGGTCAAGATGGTACATTCTATATACTTGTATTTTATTACAATGAAAAAAAAAGAATCTTTGACTATACACATTAACATCACTCTCCATTGTCTCTTTCTCCAGCCTCCGGCAACCAGTAATCTACTTTCTATTTCTGTATGTTTGCCTATCTGTACACTTCATATAAATGGAATCATTCACTATGTGGCCATTTATGCTTGACTTCTTTCACTGAGCATGTTTTCAAGATTCATTCGTGTTGTACCATGAATCACTACTTCATTCCTCTTGTTTTGTTTTTTTGAGGAAGGGCATTTGGCCCTACCCTCCAGCCCCAGTACTTTATTCCTTTTTATGACTAAATAATTTATTTGATATGAATGTGCCATATTTTGTTTATTCATTTATCAGTTGATGAATGCTTAAATTGTTTCCAATTTTTCTTGATTGTGAATAATGCTGATATGAACATCTTTGTACAAGTCTTTGTGTGGGTGTTTTCATTTCTACTGTGTGTGAAGTAGTATCTTACGGTTTTTATTTGCATTTCTGTAATTACTAATGATCTTGAATATGTAATTTACTTCTTGGTTAGTTGTATAACTTCTTTGGGGAAATGTTATTCAAATTGTTTGCCCATTTTTTTTCTTCTTATTGAGTTGTTAGAGTTATTTATATATTTTTACATTCTAGGTGTAATATTTTTATTGGATACATGTATGACTTTCAATATTTCTCCAATTTGTTGGGTTGTCTTCTCATTTTCTTAATGATTTTGTTATTTGTCATATCTAAGAAAACATTGTCTAACACAAGGTCACAAATATTTACTCCAATGTTTTTGTCTAAGACTTATAAAGTATTAGCACTTACATTTAGGTCTACAATTCATTTTGAGTTAATTTTTGTGTATGGTGTGAATTAGGAGTCCAAATTATTACCATTATAGTTTTGCATATGCATATCCAATTTTCCAAGCACCATGTATTGAAATGACTATCCTTTTTTCATTGAATTTTTTGGTACCTTTGTTAAAAAATAATTGACCATAGAAATAAGGGTTTATTTCTGGATTTTCAATTATATTACATTGATGTACGTGTCTGTCCTTATGTCAGTACCACACTTTCTTGACTACTTTATAGTAAGTTTTGAAATCAGAAGTATGAGCCTTCCAACTTTATTCTTCTTTTCCAAGATTGTTTATTTTGGGTTCTTTTTATTTCCACATGAATTTTTGGAAGAGTTTGTCAATATCTGCATGTAAACTAATGCGGATTTTGATAAATTGTGTTGACCCTGTAGATTAATTTGGAGAGTATTGAATTTTTAACAATATGTGTTTGCTGAGTCATGAACATAAATTGTCTTTCCATTTGTTTAAGATTTTAAAAATTTTGTTCAATGACGGTTTGTGTTTTTTGACATGCAAGTCTTACATATTTTGTTTAAATTTAATATTAAGCATTATGTTCTTTTTTATGCTATTGAGAATGGAATTATTTCCTTACTTTCATTTTCAGACTCTTCATTGGCAGTGTATAGAAATGCAATTGACTTTTGTGACCTTGATGAAGTCATTTACTAATTCTAGTGAATTCATTAGGATGATTCTTCTTCTTCTTCCTCTTCCTCCTCCTTTCCCCTCTCTTTTTAGAGACAGGATCTTGCTCTGTCATCCAGGCTAGAGTGCAGTGGTGCAATCATAACTCACTGCAGGACTGAACTCCTGGCTCAAGTGATTTTCCCATCTGAGTCTCCCAAGTAGCTGAAACTATAGGTGTGTGCCATCATTACTGTTCCTTTTTGTTTTAATTTTTAAAAAGAGATATGGGTCTCACTAAGTTGCCCAGGCTAGTCTTGAACTCCTGGCCTCAAGCTATTCTTGAGGGATTACAAGTAGCTGGGATTACAAGTGCGTGTACCACACTTGGGCAGGATTTTCTATATACAAACCATATTGTCTTTGAATAAAGAGGTTTACTTCTTCCTTTCAAATCTAGATGTCTTTTATTTCCTTTTATTTGCTCAATTGCCCTGACTTCAACTTCTAGTACAATATTGAATAGAAGTGGTGATAGTGGACTTAGCCTGTTTTGTTCAACAAGGAAAACTGAATCTAACAATCAGGAAATATTTAATACAGACATACTGGGTGTTATAATGCAGTGGTTAAGAGAAGGTACTTATTGTTGTAATCCTTAGTTATATCATGTATAATATGGGAATTATAATAATATCTAACTCACAGGTTTCAGTGAACTAATACATATAAAGTGTTTAGCAGAGTGTCTAATGTTACTCCAGTAACATTAAGGAAATGGAACCCACTATTATTATCCTACTATATAACTTCTTAAAACAATCAAGGTATTAACAACATTGTATCTTTCTGTATTTTCTAGAATTATCTCCTCTTCAACCCTGTCCTGGGAACTTTTGGTTATTTATTTATATTATTATTAATATTCTTCTTCTTTTGGTACCTTACTCTCCACTACCTACCTTGACAATAAATGAATTAAATAGTAAAGTGGTGAATGTCAGTAGCATTGCATACATTTTTACTTAATTTTATCGTTGCTTTATACAGGTGAAGGTATTAAATATTGTATATTTTGCTGTTTGATTCACATCTTTCACATGGTGAGTATCACAGATAATTTAAGAGAAGCTAAAAGATTATTTAATATTTTATGTATCCTTTAAATGCTCTTCCTAGACAATGCTGTTCAGTTATGTGACTGCAAGTGCCATGTATTTGTCAAAGTCTCCACGATCTCTATTTCTAGCCATACTCCCTCCATTTCTTCAGTCCTCCACATCTGTCCCCTGAATTTACAATTCCTTCATTGAATATCCTAATATTTCATCAACTAATGTCCCTAGAATTCTTCTCTTTCAAAATACACTTTTTTTTCTTTTTTTTCCAATTTTGCTTCTGGCATCCCCATCTCAAAGATAGTTAATTCATGTAGCCGTTTAAATCAGAAAGCATGGGATCACTCTCTCCCTCATTATCTATGCTTAGTTACTCACTAACTCATTATTACTTTGAAATCTATACTGTAAATATCTTTTGAATTTGTCCCAACTTTTCCTTACACTGCCTTGGCAACGACTACTATTTTTATGTAAGCCTTTATTAGGGCTAGTTCAATAGTTTCCCTAGCTCCAGTATCTTTTCATACAGTCCATTTTCCACACTGGTCACAATGCTCATCTTTCTAAATATGTGACTTATCATGTGCCTTCACTGCTTAGACACTTCAGTGTCTTCTCATGACCTGGATAAAGCCCAAATCTCCTCCAGACTCAGTGTAGCTACAAGGCCCTACATGATCTGTGCCAGATCCGCTTTTCTAACGTCTTTTCTGCCAACCTCTTGAACAAAGTCTCACCTTTGCCATTACTTTATAAGAAAGGATGAAGTATTCGATAGTGTTTCACATGTTTTACCTGAATTGCTCATAGTTCTTAGAACATGCCATAATTTTTTATGCCTCTGTGTGGGGCACGTTATATCCTATTAAAGTCTTCCTTGTTTTGTGTGTGTTATTGTGGTGTTCTTCATGCAATCCTTTTAAGACTTCTAATGCTATTCATGTCTCTTATAGCCTATCAGAATAACTTTTATTTATTTTTTTAAAAAATAAGTCTTTCTTACCCTCTAGATTGTCAGAGCCTTCAGAACCAGGACTTAACCTTATTTCTGTGTTTTTGGTTTTTTTTAGCCCTGTCACTGTAATGCCTGGAAAACTGACATATTAATAAATATTTGTTGAATGAATGAATAAAGGATTGAACATAAAACACAGGGGCCACCTAGGAATTTCTATTCTACTGATTACATCGTGGTAATGCTTTTTATGGTTTTAAGTGAAATGTGAACAGGAGGTTTTAAGCTTCAAAAGATTGTTACATGTATTCTTGTGATATTTGACATGTTAATCTTATGAAAATAGAATAATTACAAATGCTATTTCTAAATGACTTAATTTCTTATCGAGGGTCACTGCTAAAGGATAAAGTTGATGAGATTGTGCTGAATAATAATGTGCAAGTAACATTTCTCTGGATGATTAAGCTGTGAATTACAACAAAAAGAAGAAATACTTGATATTACGGGTTTGAGACTCTGCTGATTGGTAGTGCCAGCATGTAAATGTGCCTATTCAGTGCTGCAGATTACATTTCTCAAGGATTTCATGGCTCTAGCTTATTCATGCTTATCATTAATAAAAGAAAGTAAATTTTGGGTGTACTTCAAATAATTGGTATACACCCAAATTAAGACCTATATGCACATAAACCATGTATCTCTGTAATATTATTGAATAATGTTGCATAAATAAAAGATGCTTGACAAATGTAATAGCTACTTTGTGTGAAACATGAAAGACAACATTATATCCAGGTTTAGCTCATGATGCAAGTTCACAATCATGAGATAAGTGATAAGATAAAAAAACCTGGGTGGTGGTGTGTTAGGAATGGCCAGTTTGGAATGAAGAACACAACATAACTACTCAAATGCTATTAATCCAAATGTTTTAAATGGTATCTGAACAGAAAATAAAAATAATTTTGCACAAATTTAAGTAATAACAGTGAAAGTAGATTGACTTATCTTGCATATGCAAATTATTCTAACATAACTAATTTTGGATACTTACAGAAAGTGGACATAGACATGGGCAAAAACTTAATGACTAAAACACTAAATCGATGGCAACAGAAGCCAAAATTGATAAGTGGGTCATTTTTAGTTTAATCTAATTAAACTAAAGAGCCTCTGCACAGCAAAAGAAACTATCATCAGAGTGAACAGGCAACCTACATAATGGGAGAAAATTTTTGCAATCTATCCATCTGACAAAGAGCTAATATCCAGAATCTACAAGGAACTTAAACAAATTTACAAGAAAAAACAAACAACCCCATCAAAAAGTGGACAAAGGATATGAACAAACACTTCTCAAAAGAAGACATTTATGCGGCCAACAAACATATGAAAAAAAGCTCACCATCACTGGCCATTAGAGAAATGCAAATCAAAATCATAATTAGATACCCTCTCATGCCAGTTGGAATGGCGATTATTAAAATGTCAGGAAATAACAGATATTGGAGAGGATGTGGAGAAATAGGAGCAGTTTTTATACTGTTGGTGGGAGTGTAAATTATTTCAACCATTGTGGAAGATATCATGGCAATTCCTCAAGGATCTAGAAGCAGAAATACCATTTGACCCAGAATCCCATTACTAGGTATATACCCAAAGGATTATAAATCATTCTGCTATAAAGACACATGCACATGTATGTTTATTGCAGCACTATTCACAATAGCAAAGACTTGGAACCAACTGAAATGCCCATCAGTGATAGCCTGGATAAAGAAAATGTGACACATATACACCATGGAATACTATGCAGCCATAAAAAAGGGTGAGTTCATGTCCTTTTCAGGGACATTTGAAGCTGGAAACCATCATTCTCAGCAAACTGTCGCAAGATCAGAAAACCAAACACTGCATGTTCTCACTCATAAGTGGGAGTTGAACAATGAGAACACATGGACACAGGGAGGGGAACATCAGACACTTGGGCCTGTCACAGGGTTGGGAGTTAGGGGAGGGATAGCATTAGAAATACCTAATATAGATGACGGGTTGATGGGTTCAGCAAACCACCATGGCATGTGTATACGTACATAACAAACCTGCATGTTCTTCACGTATATCCCAGAACTTAAAATATAATAATAAAAACAAGAAAAAAAAGAAAGTGTGTGCCCTCAAATTTTAGGAAATATATCAATTTCTGCATATTTTGATTCAAACATTTTTCCCTTCCTTTGTGGTGAGAAGAAGGATAAGAAATATAATAATGGACATTAACCATCTGGAGATTTATAGACAACATCCACAGTGATGTGGAAAGAGCAAGAACTAGAGCTCAGAAAATACTGACTCTAGTCTTGGTTCTCACAGAAACTTTCCAGCTCTGGGCAAGTCTCTTGATCTCTGAGCTTTCCTCTTCACGTGAAAAGGATGTGATCATAATGCTCTCCTTCTTTCCCTTCTTCCCTCAGAGTTCTGATGTTGAGATCAAATGAGATAATATAAATTTGTTTTCTCCTTTCTCTACCCTTTCTCTACGATGTTCAATAGGCAGAGCAAAAAGGGTATTGTGATAACCACTGTCTTCAGGGCTTGAGAAAATAAAGTGAACTTGAATACATAAATCAATGTCACATCATAAAGAAAAAAACAGGAAGAAATCCAAAAGAAGAAGTGTGGGGTCTCCCTAACAAAATTTAATGCTATGAGATTAAAAATTGCTTTTTTCCCAAGGCTTTATGAACCAGTGTGTCTTTTAAGTAACATTGCTGAAATAGTCTCTGTTTTCTTCAGTTATACTCTTAAGAATACTTACTTAAAAAAAAAAGAGGATTTCTTACAGAACAATCACAGAATTATAAATAGGAATTGATTATATTATAATTTCATTGATTTGGGAATTATGAGTGAACAGCACAAGCAGAAGATGAGAAATGGAGAGAATAAATTGAGAGTACCCTTTGAGGTTCAATGATGTAAATATTTCTTCTTCCCTGACCACAATATTTTGCCTTTTAAAGCATTGTATCATAGAATATTAATGTCCAAATTAAGCGTTTGCATCTCTTAAGCTATCAACTGGGGAACAGGTTTGGAATAGTATAAATACTAAAAATTGTCAAAAAATTATTACTTAAATGGATAAAAATCAAACTTTTTAAATAAAATGTGTTGGAGACATATCAAGTTTCATTCTGCAATAAATATGCTGATTTAGTCTCTTCACATCTATTAATTGGAAGAATCAGGCATACTTTCTGAGGAAAGTATATTGTAACACTACTGCTATGGTTTGAATGTGTCACCCACAAGTTCATGTGTTGGAAACTAATCTCCAATGCAGCAGTGCTGGGAGGTGGGTCCTAATAAGAGGTGATTGGATGAGGACTCTGCTCTCATGAATGAATTAATATTGTTATTACAAGAGTGGATCAGTTTACTTATTGTTAGTAGATTTGTTATAAAAGTTAGTTCAGGCCAGGCATGGTGGCTCTCACCTGTAATCCTAGCATTTTGGGAGGCTGAGGCAGGAGGATCACTTGAGGCCAGGGGTTCCAGGCCAGCCTGGTCAATATGGCAAAACTCTGTTTCTACTAAAAATACAAAAATTTGCTGGGCGTGGTGGCATACACATATAGTCCCAGCTACCTGGGAGGCTGACGTGGGAGGATCGCTTGAACCCAGGAGGCAGAGGTTGCAGTGAGCCAAGATTACACCACAGCACTCCAACCAGAGCAAAAGAGTGAGAATCTATCTCAAAAAAGAAAAAAAAAAAAAGAAAGATAGTTCAGTCCCCCTGAAACAGGCCCAGTATTCCCATAGACTGTTCTTTTGGATAAACATAGATATTGACCATTCTGCTGTCAAAGATTGAAACTTGTATTTGTTTTATTTGAGTTCTTTTTTCAGGGAAGAGCTTTCATGCCTCTCAAAAAAGTACCAAAGATCTGAAACTCATCAGATCATGGTACTAGATGTCTTCTACCCCTCCCTAGTTCCCGTCTTCTTACACGTTGTGAAATTTCTTCCCTGCTATATAAACCACTAGTTTTAGTCAGTCAGGGAGATGGATTTCAGCCTGAGCTCCCATCTCCTTGCCTGCAGCACCCGATTAAAGCCTTCTTCCTTGGCAATACTTGTTGTCTCAGTGATTGGCTTTTTGTGAGGTGAGTGGCAGGAACTAGACCAAACTCCTGGTGCTTCAGTAACACCCTCTTGCTCTCTTGTTCTTGCACTCTCTTGACCTTCTGCTTTCTGCCATAGGATGATGCAACATGAAGGCCCACTTCAGATGCCAGTGCTGTGCTCTTGGACTTCCCAGCCTTCAAAACTGTAAGCCGAAAAAATTTCTGTACATTATAAAAGGTCGAATTTGTGGTATTCTGTTACAGCAACACAAAATGGACTAATATAACTGCCTTTAGTCTTGAAAAACTGTGAAACTGGGAAGTTGGGTGACTTCAAATTGGACAGACACTAATACCCATTCATTATCAGAGAATAAGATAATTTAATTTGTTTTTTACTAAGTGCTTCTATTTATCAGTGTCTAGTTGAGTATTAAGAAAGATAATTTTATGTTAAAAGAGACAGCCATGGATCTCTGATTGCTTTGTTAATGTCAAGGATCATAGATACTTAGATTTGGCTCTGCTCCTTGACACTTTAAATAGTTTTCAATTTTCTCCATGGTAGCATTCAAATTGATTCCTGTTCCACTTCTTTTATAATATTATTATTTCATATTCCAGAGAAAATTAAATACAGGTACTATAAACCTCAATAACTCACCAAGAGAAAGATAAAGGGAAGGAGTACAAGACTCAGAGGATGATCTTTAATCCTGCAATCCCTACATTGTATGCTCAAAGGGTGAAGGGTATAGGCCTTCTTGAACCATAGACACCTGACAATCAGGTTGCCCTGCTTTGTTCAGGACCAAAAGCCAGGAACAGAGGATGAATAAGGGCCCTCATGTACATTTTGAAGTATTTTTAATGATCATTCTCTTTGCTATTTTTTTCTTTGTATAAAATGTGCTATTAGAAAATGTAATTGACATTCTAAATGGTATTAGATGGTATCTCATTGTGGTTTTGATTTGCATTTCTCTGATGGCGAGTGATGATGAGCATTTTTTCATGTGTCTGTTGGCTGTATGAATGTCTTCTTTTGAGAAATGTCTGTTCATATCCTTTGCCCACTTTTTGATGGGGTTGTTTGTTTTTTTCTTGTAAATTTGTTTGAGTTCTTTGTAGGTTCTGGATATTAGCCCTTTGTCAGACGAGTAGATTGCAAAAATTTTCTCCCATTCTGTAGGTTGCCTGTTCACTCTGATGGTAGTTTCTTTTGCTCTGCAGAAGCTCTTTAGTTTAATTAGATACCATTTGTCAATTTTGGCTTTTGCTGCTGTTGCTTTTGGTGTTTTAGACATGAAGTCCTTGCCCATGCCTATGTCCTGAATGGTACTACCTAGGTTTTCTTCTAGGGTTTTTATGGTATTAGGTCTAACATTTAAGTCTGTAATCCATCTTAAATTAATTTTCATATAAGGAGTAAGGAAAGGATCCAGCTTCAGTTTTCTACTTATGGCTAGCCAATTTTCCCAGCACCATTTATTAAATAGGGAATCCTTTCCCCATTTCTTGTTTTTCTTAGGTTTGTCAAACATCAGATGGCTGTAGATGTGTGGTATTATTTCTGAGGACTCTGTTCTATTCCATTGGTCTATATCTCTGTTTTGGCACCAGTACCATGCTGTTTTGGTTACTGTAGCCTTGTAGTATAGTTTGAAGTCAGGTAGCGTGATGCCTCCAGCTTTGTTCTTTTGACTTAGGATTGTCTTGGCAATGCGGGCTCCTTTTTGGTTCCATATGAACTTTAAAGCAGTTTTTTTCCAATTCTGTGAAGAAACTCATTGGTAGCTTGATGGGGATGGCATTGAATCTATAAATAACCTTGGGCAGTATGGCCATTTTCATGGTATTGATTCTTCCTATCCATGAGCATGGTATGCTCTTCCATTTGTTTGTGTCCTCTTTTATTTCACTGAGCAGTGGTTTGTAGTTCTCCTTGAAGAGGTCCTTTACATCCCTTGTAAGTTGGATTCCTAGGTATTTTATTCTGTTTGAAGCAATGGCAATCATTAAAAAGTCAGGAAACAACAGGCGCTGGAGAGGATGTGGAGAAATAGGGACACTTTTACACTGTTGGTGGGATTGTAAACTAGTTCAACCATTACGGAAAACAGTATGATGATTCCTCAAGGATCTAGAACTAGAAGTACCATATGACCCAGCCATCCCATTACTGGGTATATACCCAAAGGAGTATAAATCATGCTGCTATAAAGACACATGCACACGTATGTTTATTGTGGCACTATTCACAATAGCAAAGACTTGGAATCAACCCAAATGTCCATCTGTGACAGACTGGATTAAGAAAATGTGGCACATATACACCGTGGAATACTATGCAGCCATAAAAAAGGATGAGTTTGTGTCCTTTGTAGGGACATGGATGCAGCTGGAAACTATCATTCTCAGCAAACTATCGTAAGAACAGAAAACCAAACACCGCATGTCCTCACTCATAGGTGGGAACTGAACAATGACATCACTTGGACTCGGGAAGAGGAACCTCACACACCGGGCCTATCATGGGGAGTGGGGAGGGGGGAGGGATTGCATTGGGAGTTATACCTGATGTAAATGACGAGTTGATGGGTGCTGACGAGTTGATGGGTGCAGCACACCAACATGACACAAGTATACATATGTAGCAAACCTGCATGTTATGCACATGTACCCTAGAACTTAAAGTATAATAATAATAATAATAATAAAAGAAAATGTAATTGAAAAGATATAAGTAAATTCAATTTCTTGGATTTGTTTTTGGGATGATGTATGTAACTAAACACCATGGCTTTTTGTGAGTAATATTTACAGTAGCGGTTATGTTAACATTTTTCTTCAAAGAAGAAAGAGAAATTCATTTTGGATTCAAACAATACCCATTCTATATGGGAACAGATACTTAAAAATATAGAGTTTAATAATAGTTTAGCTGTTCTCCATCCACTGAGAAGTTCATCTCAATTCAGAAAAAACTTTAAGTAAATTATTTGCCCTTTTCTTTTAAAAATATTTGGCACGAAATGACTCCTACTAACATTTTTAGAAAGTACAGAACAAAATAGATCCTTTGATAATTCACTTTAAAAATAATTCAATAACTGTTTCTTGTACAAATAAAGATCTTTTCACATTGCATGTTTTATTCACTAAAAATATCCTCTCATAAATGAAGACTTAATAGTTTTGGTTTTCAGGAACTTGACATTTAAAAGCTATTTTATAAAATGTACATTGGATCTCTATTATTTACTAATGCCATTTTTGTCCTCTTCATTTGATACCAATTTTCTTCCATTGCATAAGCAGTCTCAGAGATGAGAATCTGTACGTAATTAATTTCTTCAGCGTTTCTTTATACACAGAGTAAGTGAGACTATACAGCTTGGAGAGGCAGGGTACCATGTTAGCTGCCAACAAATATTCAGTGTGTTATCACATGGAAAACAGTGAAACTTACTAATGTAATTCCAGAAACCAGGGATGGAACTAATGAGTGGCATTTTAAAAATGGGGAGCATACATTGATTCAATATAAGAGATAAAAGTTTAATAAATAAAATTGTCAAAAGGTGGAATGGACTGCCTTGGAAAATAATACATTTCCCAGGACAAAATGTTGGTTAACCACTTGTTCAAATATGTAACAAATAGGGAGTATAACTAGAGAGCCTCTAAGATGGAAAAATTATGATATATAATTTTTTATTGTGAAAAGCATATCAAGAAGATAAGTGGGAGGATGTATTAAAGTTTCTTTAGAACTACCGTATGATTTCTAATAAGGCAACCCTTATTACTTTCCAAGGAACATATTTAACTACTTCTTTTCATAGTTATTCTTACCCTCTGTGCCTTTCCCCTGTGGAAATTAGTTATTTACTTAAATTTTGGTTATTTTTGAAAGCATTTACTGTATGGCTTATAATAAACATTTATCAAGAATGTATCTTTTCTTAACTTTTATTTATATGTGGTGAAAATAGTGGTATATTGAACAGATTTTTAATTTACTGCCTATATCCCTACTTCCCTTCCTCCTTCTCTCACAGAGTACCACCTGCTGGACCACATGACTCCTGCTCCCACATCTCTGTCTGGGAACCACTACACATATATGCTTTCTACCACAAAAATTAACCTGTCTATCTGGGCCTAGGGGTCTTAGTTTGTGCTGTGTAATAGAGCTATCTTTATGTTAGCATGGAGAGTGGTATCTGGTTGACATGCTTAATCTTTATTATTCACCCTAAAATGAACTTGCCAGAGGACATATCCTGACACAATCACAGAAGTTGCAGTCAGCTCTTCCATGCAGGGGAAATACTTGACCTATATCATATAATGGCAGAGAAATTTCCTTTCAGCCACTGATAGCAATTAATTTAGTCATCACTGACAAATATTAACAAAAAGCCATCAAGAATCTTTCGAATGTGTCCAGCAAGCCAACAACAAAACCAGGGATCAAACAAATGTAACTGTCAGGATACTTCAGGAAACAAGATAATTTAGAAAGTTGTAATTCAGTTTGCAGAAGGATTTGAATCATAGCTCAGATGCTACTATTAAAAAGGAATAATCAGAAAACAAAGAGTATTGAAATGAAAAAAATGTTTTCTGAAATAAAAATAATTATCCAAAAGTAGGGTTGGAGAAAAACCAGTCAAGGAAACAAACATCCCAAAATATGAGCTAAAAGCCAAAAAGTAGTAAAATATGAGATAAAAAGTAGTGAGGCATTGATGATCAATGTGAGTGAATCATTATATCTGTCTAATAGAATTTTCAGTGAAAAAGAACAGAAAAAACTACGTAAAAAAAAAAGTTTTGCTGCACCTTAAAGATGACACAAACATTCATATTAAAAAGGTGGGGCTGATTGAGACCTGATGAGTTCTATCTCTGTGAAATTCTAAGATACCAAAGAAAACAAGAAGATTCTAAAGAACAGGTTACCTACAAAGGAACAGGAATCAGAATGGCATCACTCTGCCCCTCAAGTACACTGGATGCTGCATGACAACAGAGTGGTCCCACAGGGTTCTGAGAGGCAATGATCATCGGAAGCTTTAATACTATCAAGTGTGAAGCAGTTTAGAGATATTTCTAGGGATATATGGGCTTAGCAAGTTTACTTTTTATGCACATTTTATTTAAAAGTTATGCAAGAATGAGTTTTAGCTAAAGAAAAACAAAGTACAAGAAAGAGAAAATTATGAAATCTAAGAAATAGTGAACCTAATCTAGGAGGTCAGTGGAAAGAAATCTTAGGGAATCACTTGTCTGGTAGGCTTGGAAAGCAATTGCTCCAAGTTGGAGCTGGAGGTATTGTTTTAAAAGTTTTGTCTTCAAAAAAGAGGTAGATGTTTTATTTCTTTTAAGAAAGGAAATGATAAAAGGCCAAGTGGTATTTAACTGCTTCACCCAAAAGTAATGGCACTGGTGATGTCTAAAGCCTCTTCTGTGTCTCAAAGTCTATAATCATTTGGTGGTGTTTACCCCACCTCTAGTTCTGGCTTATTCCCATTTTTGTATCATTTTTTCTATTCTTCTACCTATGAAGAAAATGGTAAATGTAACTCCTACTATTACATTTCTTATTTAGTAGTACAGGCTTATATTATAGTTGCAGAATAATTACATTATTCAAAAAATCTATTCTTCCAAGATGTAAATATATTTACTTGTTTTTGAGATTGTGTGTTACAGAAAGCAAAATGTCTTTTGGGTAAATTGTTTCAGCTGTTAGGAGTAATGTCTATATATCTCTTATAAAACTACAAAGGTAATATTCTTTCTACTATTATCATACTTAAATTATTACCATACTCAAAGTGGTTTTGTGATTGTTCCATTAAATCTAGGAGATTTCTAGAGTAGTAACTTCTTTCTGCTCTAGTCTTCCACTTTCTTTCAATTACTGTCTTGTTTTTCTTATTATAAAATGTCAAAATTGTTTTTAAGTGTGAAAGTAATATGATTGAAATGTTAGAAAATGAGAAATGTTTTAAACAGAGATTACTGGCTTCTGTAGTGGATATATATTTCTCTTTGTTCAGTTATGTTTTTGGACTTCTTCCTATTGGCCTAGGGCACTTTGACTCTTCAGTTACCTGATAATTGCTCATAACTTTTTTTCTACTTGTTTGAGACATTAGTAGATTTGGCAATTACCTTTTCTTATTTCATGAAAAGTGTTCATTAAAGTTATTAAATGATCCCTACTTTAATCTTTTCTTCATATATCCCTAAAATAACCATATTACTCATTTCCCTATAATTGCTAGAAAGACAATTTAGCATTTGCTCCAAATACTATCTAGCTTTTGTGGCTTTGGGCACTAATACAGTTTGGCTGTGTCCACACCAAAATCTCATCTTGAATTGTAGTTTCCATAAACCCCAGGTGTCGTGGAAGGAACCAGTGGGAGGTAATTGTATTATGGGGTTGGTTACTCCCATGCTGCTGTTCTCATGTTAGTGAGTGAGGTCTCAGGAGATCATGGATGTATAAGGGGCTTTTCCCCCTTTGCTCAGCATTTCCCCTTCCTACCACCATGTGAAGAAGGACATGTTTGCTTCCTGAGGCCTTCCCAGCCCTGCAGGACTATGAGTCAATTAAACCTCTTTCCTTTATAACTTACCTAGTCTCAGGCAGTTCTTGGAGCAGCATCAGAATGGATGGGCTAATACAGTAAATTGGTACTGGGAGTGGGGCACTACTGTAAAGATACCCCAAACTGTGGAAGTGACTTTGGAACTGGGTAACAGGCAGAGGTTGAAACAGTTTGGAAAGCTCTGAAGACGATAGGAAGATGTGGGAAAGTTTGGAACTTCCTAGAGACTTATTGAATGGCTTTGACCAAAATGCTGATAATGATATGGATGATGAAGTCCAGGCTGAGGTGGTCTCAGATGGAGATAAGGAACTTGTTGGGAACTGAAATAAAGGTGATTCTTGCTATGTTTTAGTAAAGAGATTGGCAACGTTTTGCCCCTGCCCTACAGATTACTGAAGAGACATAATTTAAGATATCTGAAGGAAGAAATTTCTAAGCAGCAAATCATTCAAGATGTGAGTTGGGTGCTATTAAAAGCATTCAATTTCACGTATTCACAAAAATATAGTTTGGAATTAGAACTTATATTTAAAAGGGAAACTAAGCATAAAAGTTTGGAAAATTTGCAACCTAACAGTGCGATTGAAAAGAAAAATCCATTTTCTGAGGAGAAATTCAAGCCTACTGTAGAAATTTGCATAAGTAATGACGAGCCAAATGTTCATCTCCAAGACAATGGGGAAAATGTCTCTAGGGCGTGTCAGAGACCTTTGTGGGCAGCTCCTCCCATCACTGGCCTGTAGGCCTAGGAGAATAAAAATCATTTCATGGGCCAGGCCCATGTGTGCAATCTAGGGACTTGGTACCTTGTGTCCCAGTGGCTCTAGCCATGGCTAAAAGCAGCCAAGATATAGCTCAGGCCATGGCTTAAGAGGGTGCAAGCCCCAAGCCTTGGCAATGTCTATGTGCTGTTGACCCTGCAGGTGCCCAGAGGTCAAGAATTGAGGTTTGGGAGTCTCTATCTAGATTTCAGAGGATGTATGGAAAATCTTGGATGTCCAGGCAGAATTTTGCTACAAGGGTGTGGCCCTAATTGAGAACCTCTGCTAGGGCAGTGCAGAGGGGAAATGTGGAGTTGGAGCCCCAACATAGAGTCCCCACTGGGGCACTGCCTAGTGGAGCTATGAGAAGAGGACCACTGTCCTCCAGACCCCAGAAGGGTAGATCACTGATAGCTTGCACCGTGCACCTGGAAAAGTTGCAGACACTCAATGCCAGCCCATGAAAGCAGGTGGGAAGAGGGATGTACCCTGCAAAGCCACAGGGACACAGCTGACCAAGGCCATAGGAGCCCACTTCTTGCCTCAGCATGACCTAGATGTGGCCAGCATGACCCGGATCTCAGCATGACCCAGAGATCATTTCAGAGCTTTAAGATTTGACTGTCCTGCTGGATTTTGGACTTGCATGGGCCTGTAGCCCCTTTGTTCTGGCCAATTTCTCCCACTTGGAACAGGTGTATTTACCCAATGCCTGTACCGCCATTGTATCTAGGAAGTAGCTAATTTGCTTTTGATTTTACAGGTTCATATGTGGGAAAGACTTGCCTTGTCTCAGATGAGACTTTGGATTTTGACTTTTGGGTTAATGCTGGAATGAATTAAGACTTGGGGGACTGTTGGAAAGGCATGATTGTGTTTTGAAATGTGAGGACATGAGATTTGGGAAGGGCCAAGAGTGGAATAATATGGTTTGGCACTGTCCCCATCCAAATCTCATCTTGAATGGTAGTTCTCATAATCCCCATGTGTCATGGGAGGGACCTGGGAGGAGGTAATTGAATCATGGGGGTGATTACCCACATGCTGCTTTTCTTGCGATAGTTAGTGAGTTCTCATGAGATATGACAGTTTTATAAGGGGATTTTCCCCTTTTGCTCAGCACTTCTCCTGTCTGCCACCATGTGAAGAAGAATGTGTTTGCTTCCCTATATTAGTCAGGGTTCTCTAGGGGGACAGAATCATGGGGGTGATTACCCACATGCTGCTTTT
>NW_012116644.1:365153-367818 GCF_000951035.1 Colobus angolensis palliatus
AAGTAGTATTTACTATATATATGTGTGTATATATGTGTATATATACACACACATATATATAAACATACATATATGGAGTTTATTAAGTAGTATTTGCTATATATGTGTGTGTATATATACATATATATACACATACACATCTATATATAAGCATACATATATATATAAATGGAGTTTATCAGGTAGTATTAACGCACACAATCACAAGGTCCCACAATAGGCTGCCTGCAAGCTGAGTAGCAAAGAAGCCAGTCCAAGTCCCAAAGCTGAAGAGCTTGGACTCTGATGCTCAAAGGCAGGAAGCGTCCAGCATGGGAGAAAGCTGTAGACTGGGAGGCTAAGCCAGTGTAGCTTTTTCACATTTTTCTGCCTGCTTTATATTCTGGCTGCACTGTCAGCTGATTAGATGGTGCCCACCCAGATTAAGGGTGGGTCTGCCTTCCCCAGTCCACTGACTCAAATGTTAATCTCTTTTGGCAGCACTCTCACAGACACACCCAGGATCAATAGATTGCATCCTTCAATCCAATCAAGTTGATATTCAGTATTAACTATCATGAATCAGCCCCTTGTCAACTTGAACCCATACACATCTCCTGAGAGTGTACATAATCTTCAAATAAAGACAATAATAAGGTCATGATTATGCCTAACATAATACAACTATCCTTCATACAACTGGAAATGCACCAGTCCCCAACCCAAATGCTATTACATAAAGTTAACAATACTTAAATGCTGATATGAAGTCAATAAATATTATGTCGCATGATTAAAAAAAGGAAATAAAATGAAGATATTTTCTTAGTACAAGTGTTTACTTGCACAAAGATGTTTTTAAGAAAAGAAGTAGGAAATACTCATGACAATTACAGTCCTCATTTCTGCAACTGGTCACGTGGTCATAGCTGGTATTGATGACTACCTTCTCCTACTACTTGTTCTGTATTCCCTTTTCCTTCAGCAAGCACCACAGCAGGTCGTGATTTTTTTCCTGGTGCAGTGACCCGAACCTTCATTCCTAAAGGGTCTGGGCCATTTGTAGTCCTGCCTGGATTAGGCTGTTGTAGTTTCCCATTGACCTTAATCACAGGGCATGATAATACTAATGGATCTCCTGTGTTCCACACATACTCTTCCTTACCTCCATTGTGGAATAGTAGATTGATTTTATCTTGATAGTTTGGGTCAGTCACCCCAGCCAACACTGTAACTCCGTTCCTAGCCTGCTAACTTAAGGGTAGGAGGAGCCCAAAGTGTCCAGGTGGCAATCTTAAGTTGCAGTTTAATAGAATCATTGTTGTGTCTCCTGGTGGCAGTATTCCTCCCTCTGGAACTAATACCTTTAGGCCGGGAGAACATAATGTTTGGGAACAGGAAGCAAAAATTTTGCTAGTGGATCACTAGGGGTAATGGTGAGTAATGCCACTTTCACTTCCATCCCTAGATTCCTGGACCCATGAATCCTGGCTATGGGAGGAACAGTACTATATATTGGACGCTGATTCAGAGCATACACGGCCTTCTGGAGAACTTTGCCCCAGCTCTGCAAAGTATTGTCCCCTAGTTGGCATTGTAATTGTGACTTCAAAAGGCCATTCCACTGTTTTATCAATCCAGATGCTTCAGGATGATGGGAAACATGGTGAGACCAGTGAATCCCATGACCATGAACCCACGGCTGCACTTCTTTAGCTGTACAGTGAGTGCCTTGGTCAGAGGCAATGCTGTGTGGAATATCATGATGGTGATAAGGCATTCCATGAGTCCATGTGTAGTAGTATTGGCAGAATCATTGCATGCAGGATAGACATACTCACATCTGGAGTAAGTATTCCAGTGAGAACAAACCTTTGCCCTTTCCATGAAGAGGTCCAATATAATCAACCAGCCACCAGGTAGCTGGCTGATCACCCCAAGGAATGGTGCCATATTGAGGCCTCAGTGTTGGTGTCTGCTGTTGGGAAATTGGGCACTCAGCAGTGGCTGTAGCCAGGTCAGCCTTGGTGAGTGAAAGTCCATATTGATGAGCCCAAGCAAAACCTTCATCCCTGTCACCATGGCCACTTTGTTCATGGACCCATTGGGTGAATGCAGAGGTGACTGGAAAAAGAGGCTGAGTGGTGTCCACAGAATGGGTCATCCTATCCACTTGATTATTAAAATCCTCCTCTGCTGAGATGGTCACCCATTGGTGAGCACTCACATGGGATACAAATATCTTCACAGTTTTGTTTGACCACTCAAGAGAAGTTTATCCACACACCTATTCCCCAAATTTCTTTGTCAACAATTTTCCAATCATGCTTCTTTCAAGTCCCTAACCATCCAACCAAACCATTGGCTACAGCCCATGAATCAGTATATAATCACACATCTGGGCATTTTTCCTTCTATGCAAAGTGCACAACCAGGTGCATTTCTCAAAGTTCTGCCCACTGGGATGTTGGGGTCCACGTGTTTCCTAAACAAAGGAATGAACACACAAGACAACACAAGACAAGACAAACATGGCGACTGCCTCGAACGACATGCTCCGCTTTATTTTATACAGCCGTTTGTGGAATGTTACCAAGTCACAAGACACATTGTTGTTTTTCTGACCTTTCCCCAACTTTCTGGATTTTCAAGATGTTTACACATAAACAAGCCCCCAGGGTCTGCC
>NW_012116644.1:368757-370718 GCF_000951035.1 Colobus angolensis palliatus
GACTGCGGTGGACAAGATCTTGCATAATCTTGTAAATTTGCGTAACCCCAGCAGATTCACTCCAAGTACGTGTTAAGTTTACAGGTAGCCAGGTGTCTTTTCTGGCTCTTAGTATATATAAATCAGAGTGAGACTCATTCCAATTATTATTCCACCAAGTAGTATTTATACAACTTAATAATGTACAATTGTTTGTACAGTTAACTACCCCTGTATTATTATCCCATTTAAAAATCTCTGTCAACAACAAGTAAGGCTTTCTTACACATGCAATAACATATCTAGAGCTATTTCGATGCAAAGATATATGGAAAGGGTTAGCAATATTAGTAAGATTTAAGGACATGTTTCCTGTGAAAGTGAACATTGGTTTACAAGCAGCTAGCAACTTCCAAATATGACTTTGTATTTGTGAAGTATTAGCCAAATGTGGCATAGGGGGTGATAGACCACCATCATGCCAAATAATAGTTTCATTGCCGTCCACAGCAATGCTGTGATTACCTTTATGCCAATATAGGTTGTTATGACTAAATTTAGTTTGAAAATCTCCATGTACACTCCAATCTGTGATAAGATAATTACGACTTTTTCCTTTTACTTCTAATAATAATCACGGCCCACTACCTCTACAGCTAGTCCACTCTAATTGGGAAAAACCTCCAGACACATCAGGGATAGGGCATAAAGATAATGTAGTTGGCAGAGTTTCATTAAGTACTGCAGTATGATTATACTTAAAAGTTTGAGCCACAATAATCATAGTAAAGGCAGAGATATGACTGTGGTTATAGCGAACAGCCCAAGCCTCATGAGAAAGATGCAGACAATGTGGACTACTCCCAAGACATATAGGTAACCCTTCAACCCCAAATTGATATTAACTATTTACTGTGCCAGTGTCTAATTCAGGATCCTGGTTTTAAAAAGGAGATGGCATCCAAGCAGTATCATTAGTAAATACTGGGACTTCTCTGTCTCCCCAGGCCACACCTTGATATAAGGGTGGAAGAGGAATATAAGCCCAGTATGTAAATTCTCCAGCTGTTACCTGACAATTTACTATGGCCAGCATAGCCAGGAATAAAGTCAGTGGGGTTTTGGGCTGCCCAGCTTGTTGAACAACCCCTTCAGCTTCCTGAGTAAGCTCTTTCAGTTGACCCCATGTCGGGGGCTCCGCACGTCGAGTTTCGAAGGTGAATGTTCTCTGAGCGCTCAGATTCAGCTCCTGAAATTTATTGAGGAACTCTTTGGATGGGCTCCTCTTTGCCATGGCACTGTTTCAACCATCGAGATGGAAACCACTCGTCTCTGGCACCTGTACGGACAAGAGCATAGCCTCAGCCCCACTGTAAAACGTTTCCTTTTAAATATTTCCTTTGTAATGAAGGATAATACACCCACAGATTACTGTTTTATGGCTTTTCTAAAGGCTGTTGAAAATGTTTCACTGCTGCAGACTGCTGTAATTGATGCCAATGGTTGAGAAAATTTAAAGTAAAAAGGGCTTTCAGAATTTGATGTTTTGGGGAATCTCATCCATCTCCCCCTTTTTGTTTTAAAAGTTGTAATTTTAGGGTAGCATTGGCTCTTTTAACAATTGCTTGACCTTGACTGTTAAATGGAATACCAGTGGAATGATGAGTATGGTATAAAGAGAGGAAGGCAGCCAATTTGCAAGAGCAATAAGTAGGGGCATTATCAGTTTTTAATTTAGCAGGGACTCCCATAACTGCAAAGCAAGTAATATATTTAGTTACATATACAGCATATTGGGAATCACTAACTATATTACAAGGGGTTTGAGGCCAGTCTTATAGAACCATAAGAATGGCAAAAAGTTCTCCTTGTTGTACTGATTCAAATGGATAGTGAGAAATTTTTGAATTGTCTGAAGTCCAGTATCCAGCCTTTCCATTGCTTGAAGCATCAGTAAAAAAGGTGGGACCTTTAACTGGAGT
>NW_012116644.1:374943-377851 GCF_000951035.1 Colobus angolensis palliatus
GTTTTCAAGAGCAGGACTTATCGGGAATGCCCTGCTTCGTTTGCAAGAGCAGGACTTATCGGGAATGTCTCATTTGTGAGCACGTAGTCCTCTACACTGGGAAGATTTCCTTTCATGGCTGTTCTTCGGGGATGTTCTAGAAAGGGGCTGGTGTGCTGCAGCTGTCCACTTTTGGGTGGTGCCTTCATATCATGCAGAACCATCTGTGAACCAGTCCCTAGCCTTCTCTTCCTCTGTCAACTGATTGTAAAGAACTCCCCATGAGGCCGTCAGTGCAGGCTGGAAGAGAGAAGGCAGGGTGGACAGAGTGGAGACCATGGGCATTTTAGCCACTTCCTTATGTAACTTACTTGTGCCTTCAGGACCTGCTCAAGTCTGATCATGTATATACCACTTCCATTTGATGATGGAATGCTGCTGTGCATGACCCACTTTATGGCTTGATGGGCCACAAAGCACCCAGTTCATGAGAGGCAGTTCAGGTCACATGGTGACTTGATGGCCCATAGTCAAACATTCGGTTTCCAGCAAAGCCCAGCAACAGGCCAAGAGTTGATCTCTCAAAAGGAGAGTAGTTATTTGCAGAAGATGGCAGAGCCTTGCTCCAAAATCCTAGAGTTATTTACTGTGATTCACCTATGGGGGCCTGCCAAAGGCTCCAAACAGCAGCTCTATCTGCCACTGACATCTCAAGCACCATTGGATCTGCTGGGTCATGTGGCCCAAGTGGCAGAGTAGCTTGCAAAGCAGCCTGGACCTGTCACAGAGCCTTCTCCTGTTCTGGACCCTACTCAAAACTGGCATCCTTTCGGGTCACTTGATAAATGGGCTGGAGTAACACATCCAAATGAGGAATGTGTTGCCTCCAAAATCCAAACAGGCCCACTAGGCATTGTGCCTCTTTCTTGGCTGTAGGAGGGGCCAAATGCAGCAACTTATCCTTCACCTTCAAAGGAATATTTTGAAGGCCCCACGCCTCTGAACCCCTGTAAATTTTAGTGAGGTAGAAAGTCCCTGAATTTTAATCAAATTATTTCTCATCCTCTGGCATGCAAATGTCTCACCAATAAGTCCAGTGTGTTTGCTCCTTCTTGCTCACTGGATTCAATCAGCATAATATCATCAATGTAATGGACCACTGTGAAATCTTGCAGAAGTGAAAAGCAATCAAATTCTCTCCAAATAAGATTATTACACAAAGCTGGAGAGTTGATGCATCCCAAAGGTAGGACAGTCAAGGTATATTGCAGGCCTTGCCAGCTGAAGGCAAATTGCTTCTGGTGGGCCTTATGTACAGGAATGGAGAAAAAGGCATTTTCCAAGTCAATGGCTGCATACTAGGTACCAAGAGATGTGTTAATTTGCTCAAGCAATGAAATCACATATGGTACAGCAGCTGCAATTGGTGTCACCACTTGGTTAAGCTTATAATAATCCACTGTCATTCTCCAAGATCCATCTGTCTTCTGCAAAGGCAAAATGGGAGAGTTGAATGGGGATGTGGTAGAAATCTTTCAAGTCCTTGATGGTGACACTAATCTCTGCAATCCCTCCAGGGGTGCGATATTGTTTTTAATTTACTATTTTTCTAGGTAGAGGTAGCTCTAATGGCTTCCATTTGGCTTTTCCTACCATAGTAGCCCTCACCCTACCAGTGAGGGAGCTAATGTGGGGGTTCTGCTAGCTGCTAAGTATGTCTGTGCCAATTATGTATTCTGGCATTGGAAAAATGACCACAGGATGAGTCTGGGGACCCACTGGACTCACTGTAAGCCAGACCTGAGCTAAAAGTCCATTAATTACCTGATCTCCATAAGGCCCTACTTTAACTGGAGAACCACAATGACATTTTGGGTCCCCTGGAATCAATGTCAGCTCAGAGCCAGTGTTCAGCAGTCCCCGAAATGTCTGATCATTTCTGTTTCCCCAGTGGGAGAAAGATTAATGGCATAAGTTGTCGATAGTGTAATGGGGTGCTTCTTTAAGGGGATCCGGCCTCCCCTTTGTTCAAGAGGTTCTGGGTCTGTAAACTGGCTCAAGTCTTGAAATTGATTGAGGGGCCATAATTCTCTGTTTTTGTGATTCTAATTAGTCTTTTGTCCATTTGACCAGGAAGATTTCTCCTTATATAAATTCAGTAGGAATGCAGTAGGCTTCCTATCAGTTTCACTTCTAGGAACACCATGATTAATTAGTCAAGGCCAGAGCACTACATGAGTCAGACTATTCTGATTGCTTTGCCTCTGATGTCTGTTATGGTAGCTATGCCCACCTTATCTTTGATGGCTGAGTGCCACCACTTGGTCCCTGCCAGCCTTGGGATCCAATCATTCGCATTGTATTTAAATTTAGTTGTGAATGACTGCAGTTCCCACTGTTAGATCTGACATGCAGAGTGAAGGGGTGGCCTGCCCCTCCACACTTGTGGGTGTTTCTTGTTAGGTGGAACGAAAGACTTGAGAAAAGGAAATAATACACAGAGTCAAAGTACAGAAAAAGAAAAGCGGGGCCCAGGGGACTGGCGCTCAGCTTACAGAGGACCCACGCCGGCACCGGCCTCTGAGTTCTCTTAGTATTTATTGAGAATTATCTTTACCATTAAAAAGATAAGGGAGTGGCTGGACAATAGGATTATTGTAGGGAGGAAATTGGCAGTAAGACATATGAAAAAATCCTTGTAACATGAATAAGTTTAAAGGAAAATGCTGTGCCTTGAGATGTATATGCGACATCTCCATAAACCTTTTAGCAGTATTGCTCCAGCAAGTCCCGCCTTATTCCTAATGCACCAGCAAGTCCCACCTTATTCCTAAAGGCGTTTTCTCCTTACTCAGTAAACAAGGCACACAATGGGTATTACCCGGAGATATTCCATTGCCCAGGGAGGGGCAGGATTTTTTAACTAGCA
>NW_012116644.1:383126-383475 GCF_000951035.1 Colobus angolensis palliatus
AGCATCTCAAATACAGAGCCAAATGGAGTCTCTTATGTCTACTTCCTTCTATATAGACACAGTAACAGGCTGATCTCTTTCTTTTCCCCACACAGAGAAGAGCAATTATAGAGTTCTTCATAGATGCAGGTGCTGCCTTCACAAACCTATTTTACAAAGCATTGGTCAAGGGTATATCTTCCGGACCCTCCCAGCTGGGATGAATAGGTCTAAAATGAATAATCCACTCCACCATCCCCAACCTCCTTAAGCCTTTGGATTACTTTCTTTACATTAAACCAAGGGAGATGAGGCATTTCCAGCTTGCTCACAGCAAGCCATCTTTTAATCCATATTTCAGCTAAGCAAG
>NW_012116644.1:383797-388277 GCF_000951035.1 Colobus angolensis palliatus
GGAGGCCATCACTGTTGCCTCATGCAGGACAGGGTTTATCTTCTCAGACAAAGGTGGAAAGGCTGATGGCAGCATGGGTTGGGGAGAGGATGTTGCTACTACTGGGGATGGGGAAGCTACTTCTTCTGGGAAAAAAGGGCTTATCAGAGTTTACAAGCTCAGTGTCCCCAACTTTATCAGGGTGCTCCTACGTCATCCTTATTCCAAGTTACAGGGTCCCATTCTTCTCCAGTCAACACCCTCACTTAAAACAGTAGATACCTGGTGAGGCTGTGCATGCACCTTTCGTTGCAGGTCAGCCACTTGCATAATAAGAGCTTGTGTCTGTTCTTCCACAATTTCAGCTCTTTCTCTATAGGAGATAAGACTCTCCCTCAGGGCAATCTTAGCAGATTTGAAGCTCAGTATCTGCCTCTGAAGCTGGGAGTTAGAATCTGAGTTAATCATTTTCTTTCATCACTTTGGTCCCAGTGAATTTACGAACAATCAACCAACTTCATTATATTCCTTGGTTCTCCACATAAGTCAAAGTTATTGTGTGTAAAGTCACTGATACTCTTGCTTCTCATGAGAAGTGAATCAGGAGTGTCAAATTCATTTATTTTGCATAACTCTCTAAACAGTTCATACCAAGGACTATCAGTGTTCTCTGTACTATGAGAAGTAGAGTCCTTAGCATATTTTGATCTAATCATGTTAAGCAGCCAACTCCAGAAACCCCAAAACCAATGAAAGAACTCCATCCTTAATATTCTGTTCCTCTAGAACCACTTCCAATACCAAAAGCTGTATTAATCAGGGTTCTCTAGAGGAAAAGAACTAATAGGATATATATGTATATATGAAAGTTTATTAAGTAGTATTAACTCACACGATCACAAGCTGCCACAATAGTCCATCTGCAAACTGAGAAGCAAGGAAGCCAGTTTGAGTCTCAAAGTCGAAGAACTTGGAGTCTGATGCTTGAGGGCAGGAAGCATCCAGCATGGGAGAAAGATGTAGGCTGGGAGGCTAAGCCAATCTAGCCTTTTCACATTTTTTTTTTCTGTCTGCTTTATATTTTGGCAGCACTGGAAGCTGATTAGATGGTGCCCACCCAGATTAAGGGTGGGTCTGCCTTCCCCAGCCCACTGACTCAAATGTTAATCTCCTTTGGGAACACCCTCACAGACACACACAGGATCAATACATTGCATTCTTCAATCAAGTTGACATTCAGTATTAACCATTACATTTCCCTTCTGCCACAGTCTTGTTTCCTGAGGCCTCCCCAGCCTTGTGGAGCTGTGAGTCAATTAAACCTCTTTCCTTCATAATTTACTCAGTCTTGGGTAGTTCTTTATAGCAGCATGAGAATGGACTGATACCTCACTTCTGGTACCAAAATCAATATTAGGGTTCTCTCTCCCTCTCTCTCTATATATATCTCCTATTAGTTCTTATATATATATATCCTATTAGTTCATATATATATATCCTATTGGTATATGTGTGTGTGTGTGTGTGTGTGTATATATATAGGAGTTTATTAAGGAGTATTGACTCACACGATCACAAGGTGAAGTCCCACAATAGGCCATTTGCATACTGAGAAGCAAAGAAGCCAGTCCAAGTCCCAAAACCTCAAAGATAGGGAAGCCAACAGTACAGCCTTCAGTCTGTGGCCAAAGGCCTGAGACACCCTGGCAAACCACTGCTGTAAGTCCAAGAGTGCAAAGGCTGAAGAACTTGGAGTCTAATGTTTGAGGGCAGAAAGCATGCAGTATGGGAGAAAGATGGAGACTCAGCCAGTCTAGTCTTTCAAGTTCCTCTGCCTGCTTTTTTCTAGCTGCACTGGCAGCTCATTAGATGGTGCCCACCCAGATTGCAGGTGGGTCTGCCTCTCCTAGTCCACTGACTCAAATGTTTATCTCCTTTGGCAACACCCTCACAGACATACCCAGGAACAATACTTTGCATCTTTTGATTCAATCAAGTTGACACTCAATATTATCCATCATAGGCACCCTGGGCTATAACAGTTGAACCTGTTGTTTCTATATTAAATAGAATAAGAAAACTATTACATTAAAGGTAAGTTATTATATTGAAAGAACTTGGAATTAGAATCAGTTTAATTGCCTACTACCTAATTTTCTAACTGCATAACAATGGAAAATATCTCTAAGCTTTTTTTCTTCTTTCTTTTAAATCTCCAATGAAGTAGGGCTAATGCCATCTGTCGTACATTGTTGAGAGGAATAATGTAATTAATGTACATAAAAAGTTAACATGTAGCTTCTGAAGTTCAGCAATGTAATCTATTTGTCTCCCTTTCTATTACAGTTTTCTGTCCTCTCAGTTGATACTTCCTATGAAAGAGTATCTATTACTGCCAGGTTTTCCCATGGTTCTGTCCCATCTCCAGTGCCAGCTTTCCTTTTCTGCCGCCTTTGAGATCAAAGAAGCATGCTAGTCTGCCAAAATACCTTTGTGGGCCAGGAAACTACTCAGCTTGGAAAACAGGCAAGTTCTTTTCAGTACTCACCATTTCTTTACTAGTTCCCTCTTTTATAACTGTCTCTCCTGTTTCAGGCTATGGTGTCTGAAGTCTCAACTGAAAAGTTTAGTTCTGATAAATAATTACCTTTTTAGTATGGGATAATAAAATATGTGCATTTGGGGAAAATATTTTCCTTTTAAAAATGTTCTAGATGGTGGTTATATCCCAGAGATGCCCCAGAGATTGAGGTTTTTAAATCAGAAAGACAGTTTTTGATACTAAGGATTTCCTGGAGACCTCAAATCTCAAAACAGAGGTGGTTGCCACTCTTTACCCAAAAGGCTAGCTCATCATTCAGCAGTTACCAGCCGGTATATCGTATGTTTATAAGCATATCAGCTAAATGGCCACTAGTCTTTCACTGGAATATGTCCCAGATATTGGGACTGCAGAATATATTTTACAATAATAGGAATACAACAGTGGGAGTATGATGGAGACTCTCCTCCACTGCACCATATTTCTTGGGTACTTGGTATATATCCCATGTAATTTAAAGTTGCTTTTATGTAACAGTGAATCATTGACAATCACTGAATGTGAATGCTTTGAGTTTGGGTTTCATATTCTTTATCTCTGTGCAATAGGTGGAACTGTATACCACCAGTCCTGTGTGGCAGTGTCAGATTACATCAAATAAAGAAATTTTCACAAAATTCTCAAAACTTTGATGATAAATTGGTAATTAAAATATTTCATATAGTAAAACTGGCATTTCACTTGGAACATTTTGGTGATTTTATTTTGTGATTATAATTGGTGATTATACTTCCTTTCCAGAACAAAGGTGCATGAGAATTTTTAGAGCAGCAGAGAAGTGCCCTGGTACAATGATACAGCAGTCTGTGGCCGGTAGACTTTCCCACATAATACCAAATGGTAGCCACCTATAATAGATAGGGTAGGAGAGCTACAATGACAGACCTCACAGACTCATCAAAACCCACCTCAAGCAGCCTGCTGTCGTCAGGATCTGTTGGCCAAGTATGTCACCATGGGACTTGAGACTCTGAGGAGTCATTGCTGATGTTACATATAGTGTCCATATGAACACCACCAAATGTTTGTTTCTTTGTGCTTTTTTTGGTGGAATGCAATTCCTAACCTTTGCAAGTGTCAGCTCTAAGGCACTAGTGAAAAGAACCACATTTTTATATAAAAAGAAGTTTTATATCTTTAAGAACTTAGACAAGTTTTTGGTTGCGAGCAAAGAATTTTTACACCTTAAAGCATCAAACATATCATCTCAGCCTGAAAATATTCAAGGCCAAGAATCACCTTGCTGAAACAGAACTTTAGTACAATCTCTGTAGATTGAATTTTTATAAAAATTTATATTATTGGCACTACCAGAATGAATTAACTGTGAAATTAGTTCTTGTAAGAGTAGCCTTATTGGATGGAATTATTTTGGTTGTGTTTATTTAATTAGAGGATAATGTCTGACAAATGTAATACATTTAGGTTTAATATTATTTATTTTTATGACGATAATTAGCCAAGATATTGCCTACTACTCCATTCCCCAACTAGCCACTTCTTGTGGGAATTTCTCTTTTGGGATAATAAGAATACATCAGGACTGAGGAGAAGGCATATAGCTATTTCCAAGACTTGCAATATCTGGACAGGTGGGAGGTGGGGAAGCGAACATTTTGGGGATAGAGCCGGTTAATTTCCATCACTAGCACGTGAAACCTAGGAGGTGGTCAATCGCTGCTCCTTCTGTGATTTCAGCACCTTTATCCCCCGACACAATGGATCCTAAGTTATTTATTGGAAACTTCTAGAAGTATTTTGTGTGTACTCCTTAGCATATACTTCTTCCAATGACAGCATAGACAGCATAACCCCCAGTATTTATTTATTTTTATTTATTTATTTATTTATTTTTTAATTATACTTTAAGTTCTAGGGTACATGTGCATAACATGCAGG
>NW_012116644.1:394847-410383 GCF_000951035.1 Colobus angolensis palliatus
CTTCTTCCTTCCTTTTCTTCTTTCTTTCTTTCTCTCTCTCTTTCTTTTTTTTCTTTCTTTCTTTCTTCTTTTTTTGATTTGACCTTTTTCTTGCGATCTGCCCTCTGGCATTTGGGTAACCATATTCGTTGGATTTCCATCTTTCATTGATATTCTGAAGTCCTTTAAAGGTCAAAATCATACTTGTTTTCTCCAGTGTCTTCAGAATTCCCAATTCCATTCTGTATTGTTAACAAGCAGGAAGAAAACATGCTCTCGTGTTTAGCTTTACACTTTCCCACGTGGGTACCAAAGCAGTCTTGCTTGTGCCCCTATGCTGCTCCAACTACTGATGCTTTGTAGCTGAAAGAAACTTCTTTGCCTGACCACTTTATTACTTTGGGCTAACAACTCCCAGAAAGTGTACCATTTCTCCATCTCAACAGGTTTCTGGTGGGTGTCTTGCCATGTATAGAGCTATAACTCTCTGTCTTGGACTCAAGTTACTTCTACCACCTTCTCTTCCCCTTCACCCCGATAAGTCAGTGTGAATTGAATTTCCAAAATTAGGAAGCCCTATTGGGTGAAATCAGCTTTTTATTGTCAAGGTCAAAGCCATTTCAATCAGGAGGGGATGCAATACCCATTTAATGTCAAAGATTGTTGAGTGCTCACTAGGAGAGCGGGTTAAAGACACTACTAAGCAAAAAGGCAGACAGATCAGGGTTTGACTTGCAGCAAAATTACTCCTGGGTGAGCTAGGGCTATGTTTGGATGGGCCAGCGGCTAGTCGAGTTGGGAAGGTCCAAAAAGTAGGAGAAACATACAGCATTAATTTGCTTTCTTGGGTAGTGATGTTGGGTAGACCTTTTTCATAAGGCACTAGAAGTAATCTAAAATGATTCTTCCAGAGATGGAGGTAAGAAAATTAGAAAACTGTAGAAAAAAATGTCAGCATACCGTATGTTAAATTGTTTCCTTCTACATACTATAAACAAGTTGAATAAATAAAAAAAACTTCAAATATATATTAATTTTACTTAAAACATTCCATATTTGGGCTATGTTAAAGGAAAATATCAAGGTCATGGGAATTAACAAATTAGGTCATATTTGGCTCACAATAAATATATTTTCAGTACTCATAAGGCTCAAGAGGGCAAAAATTTCAAGCTAAATGAGACAGGTATGAAATGAAAATAAAGTGAAGTTATTTTTCTTATTGTCTTCCAAAGGCTGTGTTTTTTTTTTTTGACCGTTAAAGCATTTTTATCCTGCTTATGTTGAATTGTTCAAGAGAACAAAGGAATATGGCAAAGATCAACATGCTAAGATGTGCTTCCTTTTGGATAAGCCTCCTTAGTGAAGCCAGGCATCACACTCTCCAAACCCAATGTTCTAGGCCTCCTCAAGGTTTTCCTTAAGGGTGTGTGCATACATTTTTGTTGATTGTTTTTAATCTTCCGAACCTGTTCCCCCATTTAGGAAATGAGAGAATAGGCCTAAGCTAGTGCTCTTCAACTCTGGCTGTATTTCAGGATTTCCTGTGGACTAAAAAATATGCTGTTGCCCAAATTCCCTTTTGAGAGGCGCTAACTGGGAGTTCTGAGGAGGGGCCTTGAAATTTGTATTTTACTAGGTGATTCTAATGTGTTGGAAAGGTCTAAGACAAACTGACTAAATAGTCTCTTACCCCTTTAAAAGATCAAAGTGGATTTGGCTTAGGAACAAGAAATTAGGGCCACCTGTGAAGACTACTTTGAATTTTTTTTGCAAGAATTCGCCAGTGAGAATGAGATTAGATGAGTTTGCTTTTCTGATCTGATAACCATTATTGATTCAAAGACTTTCACTTAGTCCAGCTCAATGGCCAGGTCAACATTACCATTTCATGACCTGCCACTCCTGGCACAAAGTCTTTGATTTATGCTTGTTCATATGAATAAAACAGGTCCCCTTTGCTTACAAATAAAGAAGGAGTTTTCTATTAACATAAAGTGGTTTAGAGTTGCAAAGGGAGGGCTGCCATTGCTAATGTCAAGATATGAATTCTCAGCCCTCTTTCTTTTTTTTTTTTTATTTATTATACTTTAAGTTCTAGGGTACATGTGCATAACGTGCAGGTTTGTTACATATGTATACTTGTGCCATGTTGGTGTGCTGCACCCATCAACTCGTCAGCACCCATCAATTCATCATTTATATCAGGTATAACTCCCCAATGCAATCCCTCCCCCCTCCCCTCCTCCCCATGATAAGCCCCAGTGTGTGATGTTCCCCTTCCCGAGTCCAAGTGATCTCATTGTTCAGTTCCCACCTATGAGTGAGAACATGCGGTGTTTGGTTTTCTCTTCTTGTGATAGTTTGCTAAGAATGATGGTTTCCAGCTGCATCCATGTCCCTACAAAGGACGCAAACTCATCCTTTTTTATGTCAGCCCTCTTTCAATGCTCACACGGTATTACTGATTAAAAATGGAGTTATGACTAGGGTTTGGGATGTGGGCAAAGAGAATATGTGTTTTCCCTTCATCTGCTTTTTCAGCACTAATTTGTGAGAAAAATAAAACCCAACGTGCAACCAAAAAACAAAAAACCAAAAAACAAAACCTACTTGCATTGGGTGAATGTGTTCAGTTGGTGGCAGCAGAGTTCTGTTACAGAAAATTCTTTGAGGCCCTGGTCTTAGGTATTTTGAAGACAGCCAGAGGGAACAAAACAGTATGTATAATAACATCCATGTTTTCTGTTAACCTGCAGAGGTATAAATTTATTGTGTGTGCTTGGAAAGGAGAAAATGCATAAAAGGAAGATTTCTTGCTACCACTGTCTAAATGCAATCTCCTAAATATATTCTTTGTTTCCAAATCTAGAAGTAGTATAGGTATCAGCTTCAGGTAGAGGATTTAGACAAGTCATGAGCCAGAAAGATGGGCCTCTGAAGATTTATTGTTGGTTGTCATGTAAATTTATTAAAATAGGAGCTTTGGTCTTGAAATACATCTAGACAAGATTAATGATTTAGCATCTGGGGAAATCAAGTATTTGATGCAATAAATGGATAAGGAAGGTTTCACAATTTCATATTGGCAGAGATACAAATTCAGTATTTAAAAAGCTATTTTAGGATTTTAGCTTAATGGGAAATGTAATAAGTGCCAAAGAACATTAGGTGGTATTTGACTAATATATACACTAGCAGAGTTTGTCAGCAATAAACACGAAAAAAAATGAACAAAGATGAAATGAATTGGAAAGCTAGCACTGTGGATAGAGACATTTTATGGTTTGTACTCACAGTTTTCTACCTATACCCTGACGGTGAATTAATCTGTAAAATTTGGTGCTAATTTAGGGGCACATGGATAATTGAACCCTAAACTGGCCCATAGATTGGCTTGCAGTTGTACTACTAACTTTAAGTGATTATCATGCAAAATGATTCATGCTTTTGGGAACACTGTTACCAATACTGACACTACTATTGTGAGGTTTGGAAGAGAAGACAAATGTAAATGGAAAAAATAGAGACTCAGGGAGGGGGTTTGGCAAAACTGCTTATATGTTATGAGAATGCTGACCTCCAAAGAGAGCGTCATCTAGGAAAATGGTTAAAATGTGACCACATTCGAAGTTAGCAATTTAGGCAGTGAAAATAAATGGCCTGATATGATGCTTTTGTTCTAATGCTAAGCATTAGAATGTAAGGTGATTACTAATATTTCTAAATTCATGTTCAGAATTGCAATCCTTTTAAATATCATTTTTACACTGTTTTGATTATATACACATTTTTTGGAAATAGTTTTGAATTTTGCTTTTAAAATAATTTTTACCTAGTTTGCTAATTATTTTTTGTTAAAGTTGATTAGAACCTTACAAATGTTAGATGGTTATTTCAAAATTTTGAAATACTTGAGTGTGGAAATGGCAACTTTTAAGTTATCCAGCATGAGCTTACATCAAATAGACACCATCAAAAGTGAACATTCTAGGTTAACATTTCAAAGTAGTTTGGAATGTAACCATGTAAATCCCATTTAAAGTAATATGATTTCCCAAACTTGAAATGTCATTTCATGTGCACAGTTTTGAAAATATGTCCTAAAAATGTCTCTCTCTGTTCCTGTCATCATAATGTCAGTCAGATCAAAGTTTGTTTCTTCTTCGTCTTTCAATTTTGAAAATACAGAAAGGCAACATAATACTGTGAACATAAACTTTTCACTCATGGGGAATTTATGACTGGTTATTAGAAAAAAACATTGTAAGAAATTTTATAAATGAAATGTCTCATTTTATTATAACTGATTCTAAAAAGAACACACTGCATATAATTTCCCATTTAAACACAGAAATTAATTATTTTATATACTTGTTGAAACTGATGTGAGTAGTTACCCAGTTTCAGGGTGAACTTTTAGAGATTGACTCTCACCAATATGAACTTAAGCCAAATAGATGCCATTAACAGTGAACATTCTGGGTTAAAATTTCAAAGTAGATTGGAAAGTGGACTTACCATAGGAAATTCTGGTTTAGGTGACCCTGATGCCTGCATTAAAAACAACAGCAACAACAACGACAACAACATAGGTGATTCTGATGATCACCAGGATTGAAAACCACTGGACCATTGCTTTGAGAGATGGTGCCATGGCCAGAGATGAAGGTCCACTATCAATTGGTTGATATCCATTCTTCCCTGGAGAATCCTGCTGGTGAGTTCCTATCACAAAATTGAAATGGTAATCTCTGGCAGTTAAGGTTGCAAACAGGTAAGAACATTTTTTTCTACATTTTCATTCCACATACTCTTGCTCTCCTAACCTCCACCCATAGCATTAGCTAACTTATCTTTTTTGCCTTGCCTCTTCCCATCTAAATATTTGCAAGCAAACATATAACAATGGCTCTAAGTGGTGCTAACTGGCTTGAGAGAGTCAACTGTAAAATTTTCAGAAGTTTTATGAAGCAGTTGTTAAACACAATCATTATATTTATTTATTTATTTTTTGAAATGGAGTTTCCCTCTTGTTGCCCAGGCTGGAGTGCAATGGCATGATCTCAGTTCATAGTAACCTCCGCCTCCTGGGTTCAAGCAATTCTCCTGCCTCAGCCTCCTGAGTAGTTGGGATTACAGGCACACAGCACCACACCCGGCTAATTTTGTATTTTTAGTAGGGATGGTGTTTCTCCATGTTGGTCAGACTGGTCTCGAATTCCCAACCTCTGGTGATCTGCCCGCCTTGGCCTCCCAAAGTGCTGGGATTACAGGCATGAGCCACCACCCCTGGCCAACACAATCATTATTAAAAATTAAATTATATAAACACAATTAATTTACATTAATATAAAATAACTCAATATTCAAAATTTATTACTTCCTAATTCCTTTATCACTTTTAACTATTATCTCTGCTCTTCAGGTTACATATCAATTATCTGGTGAAAGAGACACTTCTTTGCATTTCTTCCTAACTTGGCCCTCAGAGACTTCATGTTGATAACTTGAAATCGGCCAGGTGGGAGTCTTTATACTACAGCAATCAGCAAATGGTGCAAATCAGGGCTTGATTTAACGTTTTGTTGATTGCCTACATTCTAGAAGTGATGGAGAAAATGTTAAATGCTGAATAAACTTAAAGTGTGTCCTGTCTGTGGCTATGATATTGTGAATAACATAAAAAACATGAAGACATTTCTGCCAGTATTTACAAACTGTTATCTAATTTAGCAAAGAAGTCACTCACTTTATTGATGAATGAGAGAATTTCCAGCACATGGCTTATTTCACTTTCATCTTATTCCTTAATGTAAACAAAATTATCAACCAACATTTTGTCATAACTACACTCATTTCTTAATGATGTGAGTGATTTCTGTGCTGAATTGGATAGTAATCAAGCATATATTCATAGTCTGATTTTGTGACACTATTGTTGGCATATAATTATAAAAACTGATAGTGGATTTTTAAGAAATAGCAAGTCACACTGAAGTTAAATGTATATAAAGTTTACAATAAAGAATATTGTATATTTATTGTTTTGTGAATTGTAGGTTACATGTTTTACATCAGCAGAATTTCTAATAAATATATGTGTGCATGTATATATATATGTATATGGGAGATATATATGCATACATCTTTTCCTGGAGATGTGGTTAATTTACAAGCTCATCACTGCATACAGTTCTTGAAGTGAAGTTGGGAGCCATTTAGTCTAAACTTTCTGTATTCAGATATTGACTAGATGAAAACTTAAAACCGCTCAACCCAGTTAAATTTATGCAAAGGTTAATAGGCAGCTGCTAGTGTATGATTTCCCTTCCAAAATGTTTATTTCCATTGCCCATGCATTACATTCTACTTTAGCAATTTATTAGTCTGAGTTTTAATACTTTTTGATCTTGTAAGTAGTGATTACTAAATGGGAGTCTGTTTATTGGGAATACTGGACAAAATACAGTTTTCTAACAACACCTCCTCCCATCCAAACTTGCTAAATTGTATAAAAGAATCTGTCTTTTTAATGTTTCCCAGACTAGGGTTTGGAGACCATTTCTTGAATCTTGTGTTAAATATAAATAGCCCCAGAGAAGAAATCATGTAACTCAGTGACTGCCCTAGTTAGATAAGATTAACAGATAGCAGAGATCAAGACCACGTGGACACAACCCTTCTTCCCCACCTTCCCCAGGCTTCTAAAGCTGAGTGGAATAATGAATTCTGGTAAAAGGCATGCCAAGCTAACTGCAAATGGAAATTCTCTAGACAGTCACATTTAACTATCTGGAAAAATATTAGAAAGGAGCCTTTCCTATTCCCTTGGCTTCTTTGCTCAGGCAGGAAATATGCTGTGTCTTCAAGTGAAGTGTTATGAAAATCAGGGATTGTTCATCCGTTTTGTGTGGGCCAGCTATATGGCTTCCCAGCATGCATGCCCATCTGTCCTGCAATAAAACCTTTAATTTTTTATGCCTGTAGATTTTACAAAACTCTTGGCAGAAAATGGAATGAACATGATTCTGTATATCTGGTTAGTCATTTTGGGCCTATACTGCTCTTTTCTGAGACAGGTACAGAGTCTTCTAAAGGGCTTACCAGGTGTCCAATCTAAATCAATGAGAACATTCTTTTTTCTAACCCAACACATCCAGTTTGCCTGGAAATCAGCAGGTTTTCCTATCAACCTTCCAGTTAACATATATTTGCTTTTCTTCCAAGGAGAAGGTGAAGTTTGCTAAAACTAACAGGTAGAAAGTTTTTCCAACTTTTACTTTTTAGGCATGGGCTTGGAGTTTGTAAAGAAAGGTTTTGTATGATTTATTGTATTGAAAAATGCTAAGGGAGTAGGTTTTATGTGTTCTTACCCCAAATATGATAACTGTGTGAGATAATGCATATGTTCTTTAGCTCAATTTAGCCAATCCACCATATATACATATTTCAAAATATGTTGTACACAATAAATGCATATATAATTGTTATTTGTCAATTAAAAATTGAAAAGAAAAGAAAAAGGCTTTGTTCAGAAATCTACTCAGTGGTGGGTAAATAATTCAAACGTATATTTCTAATTTCTTGATTGGTTGGGTGTGTAAGTGTAAAGTAACAATTTTAAGGATAGAAACCGAGACAAAATTGTGTGTCATGACAATATCTCCTTTCTTACCAGTTAAAGAAAAACTGGACATATTTGCTGACACATACATTTTTCTTTTGAATTTTTAGCTATGAGTTTGACATAGTTATTTTGGCTAAATTTTCTTTCCAATTTTGTGCTTTTCTCTGCAACAATTATTTATTTTAGTTTATTGACTCTCAGAGCATAGGGACTATAATTGTTCATACTGTTTTACGTACAGGGTGACCATAACATTTGGAAATACAGATATTATTATTTTAATGTATATTATAATGAGTTGCCAATAAACCATTTATTCTGTATTTGTGTTTCCTGATTCAGTGGTCACCCTTTATAACCTAGAGTAAGTCGCGTGGGGACTAGATATGGCTAAAAGCAAGAACAAGGTGTCTGCCCCCATCTCCCATCAGCTATCATTCAGCTGGGGCAGGTAGTGGTCTTATATAAATGCTCTGGAGTCACATCATCTGTGGACTTAATTTAGGAAAAATTTGTAGAATATATCACCTCAAGCATTTATAATTTTTCTGTGTTATAAACAATTCAATTATACTTTTAATTATTTTTAAATGTATAATACATTATTGTTGACTGCAGTCACCCTGATGTGCTATAAGTGCTAGATCTTAGTCATTCTACCAAACTATATTTTTGTACCTATTAGCCATCCCCACCTTCCCCTACCCCATCCTTCTCAGCCTCTGGTAACCATCCTTCTACTGTCTATCTCCATTAGCTCAATTGTCTTAATTTTTAGCTTCCACAAATAAGTGAGAATGTGCGATGTTTGTCTTTCTGTACCTGGTTTATTTCACTTAATATAATGACTCCAGTTCCATCCATGCTGCTGCAAATGACAGGATCTCATTCTTTTATATGGCTGAATAGTACTCCGTGGTTTGCATGTACCACATTTTCTTTATCCATTCTTCTGTTGATGGACACTTAGGTTGTTTCCAAATCTTGGCTATCATGACTAGTGCTACAGTAAACATAGGAGTTCAGATATTGCTTTGGCATACTGATGTCCTTTCTTTTGGGAATATACCTAGCAGTGGATTGCTGGATTGTATGGTAGTTCTATTTTTAATTTTTTGAGGAACCTCCATGCTGTTCTCCATAGTGGTTGTACTAATTTACATTCCATTCAACAGTACATGAGGGTTCTCTTTCCTCTACCTCCTCACCAGCATTTGTTATTGCCTGCTTTTTTGTATATAAGCCATATTTTACTAAGGTGAGATGATATCTCATTGTAGTCTTGATTTGCATTTCTCTGATCATCGATGATGATGAGCACCTTTTTATATGTCTGTTATTTGTATATCTTCTTTTGAGAAATGTCTATTCAAATCTTTTGCCCATTTTAAAATCAGATTATTAGATTTTTTCCTGTTTAATTGTTTAAGCTCCTTATATATTCTGGTTATTAATTCCTTGTCAGATGGATAGTTTGCATATATTTTCTCCCCATTTGTGGGGTTTCTCTTTACATTGTTGATTGTTTCCTTTGCTGTGCAGAAGTTTTTTGACTTAATGTGATCCCATTTGTGCATTTTTGGTTTGGTTGCCTGTGCCTTTGGGGTATTACTTGATAAATCTTTGCCCAGACCAATGTTCCAGAGAGTTCCCTCAATGTTTTTGTTTAGTAGTTTCATAGTTTGAGGTCTTAGATTTAATCTTTAATCCATTTTGATTTGATTTTTGTATATGGTGAGAGAGAGGGATCTAGCTTCATTCTTCTGGCTATGGAAATCTAGTTTTCCTGGCACCATTTATTGAAGAGACTGTTCTTTCCCCAAAGTTCTTGGCACCTTTGTTGAAAATGAGTTCACTGTTGATGTACAGATTTATCTCTGGGTTCCTTATTCTGTTCCATTCTTCTATATGTGTGTTTTTTCCCAGGACTATGCTGTTTTGGTTACTAGAGCTCTGTAATATAATTTGAGGTCAGATAATGTGATTCTTTCAGTTTTGTTCTTTTTGCTCAGCATAGATTTACTTATTCTGTGTCTTTTGTGGTTTCATTGAGATTTTGCAAAACAGCTAGTTTGAATTTTGTATCTGAAAGGTCACCTATCTCTGTAACTTTGAGATTGGTAATTGTACTTTATTTAGTTTGTTTGGTGAAGTCATGTTTTCTTGGATGGTCTTAATGCTTGTGATGTTTGTTGATGTCTGGGCATTAAAAGTTAAGTATTGTAGGTCTTTCCAGTGTGAGTTTGTTTGTATCTATACTTCTTGGGAAGATTTTCTGAGTTTTCAAAAGGAATTGAGTGTTGTGATCTAAATTATTGGTCACTGAGGCCATATATTCATTAGTGGGCACCGCGAGCCCAGTAACATTATAGCTCTTTCAGACTTGTGGAGGTACTGCTTTGGTGGTCCTGGGTAAGATCCAAGAAAATTTCCCGGATTACCAGGCAGAGACTGTTGGTCTCTTCCCTTATTTTCCTCCAGAATACTGGAGTCTCTCTCTTTGTGCTGAGCTGCCTGGAACTTGGGGAAGGATTACACAAGCACCCCTCTGGCCACCACCACCAGGACTATACCGGGTAAGACCTGAAATCAGTACAATGCTGGGTCTTGCTTGAGTCCCACAGTGACCACTGCCTGGCCCAACGTTCAAGAGCTCTTCAGAGAGCAGGTGATGAATTCAGTCAGGCTTATGATGCCCTTCCCTTCAGGGCAGTGAGCCACACCCCAGCCCAGGGCAGGTCCACGAATGTCATCCAGGAGCCAGGGCCTGGAGTTGGAAACTTTAGGAATTTGCCTACTACTCTATTTTACTGCAGATGACCTGGCACCCAAGCCCCAAGAGAAAGTCCTTCTCACTCTTATCTTTCCTTTCCTCATGCAGAAGAAGTCTCTCCCTGTGGCCACCACCACATGACACCTATGGTGAGTACTGTTTGGGCTCCACTGATGTTCACTCAAGGTCCAAGGGCTTTTCAGTCAGCTTGTGGTGAATTCTTCCAGGCATGAGTCTTTCTCTTGAGGGCAGCAAGCTCTCCTCTGGCCCAGGCTGGATCCATAAATGCCATACAGGAGCTAAGGTATGGAATTAAGGACCCCAGAACCGTGCTTAATTTTCTAATCCCCTCTGGCTGAGCTGGCACCTAAGCTGCAAGATAAAGTCCCCTTTATTCTTCCCTCTCCTTTCCTCAAGCAGAAGGAACCTCTCCTTGCGGCCATTACAGCCAGGAATACACTGGGTCACCTGTGAAGCCAGCACGGGCCTGGGTCTCATCCAAGGCCCATGTGACCATTCCCTGGGTACCACAGGTGTTTATGCAAGGCCCAAGGGCTCTTCAGTCAGCAGGTGATAAATCCTGCCAAAACTGGGTCTTTCCCTTCAAGGCAGCAGGTTCCTCTTGCCCCAGGCTGTGTCTAGAAATGTTTCCTGGCTGGTAGGGCCTAGAAAGGGGGCCTCGGGACTCTGCCTAGTGCCGCATTCTACCATGACTGAGCTGGTATCCAAATTGCAAGACAAAGTCCTCTGTACTTTCCTCAAGGAGAATGAAGTCTCTCCCAGAGCTGCTACCTGGGATTAAAGGAGGAGTGATGCAAGCACTCCCTTGCTGTCCTGGCTGGTGTCTCACTACGTTGTGCACCCAAGTCTACTGGCTCTGAGGCCAGCACAGCACCAAGACTTGCCCAGGAATTGCAGTCCTTGTATCATGGGATGCCTTTCAAATTTATTTAGGACCCCAGAGCACTTTAGCCTATGTGCAGGTGCTTGCCAAAACTCACGTTCCAGCCACTGGAGTGGATGATTCCTGTCAGTCTATGGCTGGTCTAAATGCTCCCTCTGTGGGCACTGGCTGAATTCTGCCCCATGTTGATTTCTGCTGACAGTGCAGTACTGAGTTCCAATGCAAAGTCCCATAATCACTGCACTCTCCCTTCCTCAAGCACACAGATTCTCTCTCCACACCATCGGGTCACCATTGCAGGATTAGGGAGGAGTGATGTCGGCAATTCAAGACTGCCTTTCCTACCCTCTTCAGTGTCTGCTTCCTTGATATGATGTTTAAAGCAGGTACTCTGATTGCTCATCTGATTTTTAGTTCTTATGATGGCTGCTTTCTTGTATGGATAGTTGTTTAATTTGGTGTTCTTTTTGGGAGGATGATTGCTGGAGAGTTTTCTATTTAGCTCTGCTTCTGCCTATTACTATTGTCTCAATTTAAGCAACCTTAACACGAGGGGGTTAAGAAGAGAGAGCGAGAAGAGACAGAGAAATAATAGAGGTGATTACATCATTCTATTCAGTGTGTCTATGACCTCAAAGTAAGTGTGAGAGGGAAGGTGTGAGCTGTTGTTCTTCCTCAGGTGCTCTCAGTTCTTTCATGCTTCTCATAGAATGAGATCATAATGTGAAATTGTGATTCAAACGTTCATCATTTATTGGATGTTAAACCAGAAGGTTTAATCTATGTCTGGAAGGAAAGATATGATTGACCTATTGAGAAATGGTATATTGGTTTTGTATATGGGTTTTTTAAGAGACTTTCAATAGAAATTTTGACCATATTTGACTTTTTGTCTTATGAAATATAAAAACCTAAAGCCTAACTGAAGAGGTAAGTCTACTATAGTTATTTTCATTTTTACTACATAGATATACAGAACAGAGAACAGAGAGGCAAATCCACTTATTGACCTAGGTACTGGTGGTTATTGTAATTTGGCTAGAGTATCAGGAATGCAAATAAACTCCGATTTGCTTAGGTTACTTATAAATATAGATTTTTCTATCTTTATATTAAGTGTGAAATATTTTATTTAAGTGTTTGATAAGTTTTATTTATACTCTTACCTATGGTCTAAAATGTTCAGTATCCTGTCTTTATTTCTTAGTGTTTATACTCTTTTAGCTAGTCAATTACTTTTTAAACTTATGAGCTCATCTGTTATTCCATTGAGCTCATCTTCTTTCTTGGTTGTAAGTAGCAAAGACCCTGAGCCCAGATTGAGGATTGAATGGGTTCATGGGACAGAAAAAAGACCAGTGTGGAGAAATGAAAGGAAATGAATGAAGAAACATCATGCATATGTATTACATTGTAGTTACAATGCATTGCCATCAATTGAGTGACCACATGCTTAGTACCATTCACTGTCATTTAGATATATTAAGTGTAACCAGCAAAAAGAATCACATGAAGTCATGGAAAGGTTTTAAGTAGCAGATTATCGTAGTTTGATTTAAATCTTTAAAATTCACTACTCCTACTATGGGGAAGAAAACTATAAAAGCAAGGAACTTGTTAGGCCACTGAGGTCATCCAGGCTACAGATGATGTGGCATATAGATCAGGGTAGTCATAGTGGAGATGGAGAGAAGTAGATTGATTGGAGCATTCTTTGGAGGTACTACCAATTTCATAACGTCAAAGTAATTTATTTTATTTAAAAATTATTTTTAATTACAAAAATATATTTTGTGTGTAGTATTAGAAAACATTATCTCAAAGTTGTTATAAGGATTAACTGAGCTAGTATGTGTGAACTCTCACAATAAATGAATGGGCTTTTAAATACTTATTGCTTAAGTTGCTATTTGGGGGGAGAATTTGGCAGCAATAGATAGTAAGTGGTAAAACAGGAATTAGAAGCCAGATTTTTCTAACTGTTGAAGTGTATATGCTCTTTTCACTACCCACACTGCTTCTCCAATATTTATTTAAAAGCCAATATCTTACTCTAAGTATTTTCTCACATTGTAAGATATTTAGATACTTAGAGTAAGATATATAGGATCAGCTTAGCTGGGTGACTCTGCCTCAGGATTTCTTATGAGGTTGCATTCGAGATAGTGACCAGGGGTACAGTAATCTGAAGGCTTGACTGGAGCTAGAAGAACTGCCTGCAAGCTGGTTCACTCACGGAGCTCTTGGCAGGGGGCCTTAGTTTCTTAACACATTAACCTTTCCACAGGGCTGTGTTATAGACTGCATCTTTGTGTCCCCTTTAAATTTATATCTTGAAATACTAGCCCCAAATGTGACTCTATTTAGAGACAGGGCCTGTGAGCAGTTGAAAAAGGTTAAATGGAGTCTTAAGGATGGGTCCCTAATATGATCAGGCCGATGCTCTTATAAAAAGACGAAGAGACACCAGAGCTCTGTCTTTTTTGCCATGAGGGGACCTAGCAAGAAGGTGGCTGTCTATAAGCCAGGAAAAGACCTCTCACCAGGAACTGATAGGTTAGCACCTTGCTCTTGAACTTCCCAGTCTCCAGAACTGTGAAAAACCAATTTCTGTTGTTTAAGTCACACAGCCTGTGGTGTGAGAGACCAAGCTGATTAATACAGGCTGCTTAAGTATTTTCATGACATGGCAGTTAGTGTTCCTCAGAATGAGCCATCCAAGAAAGACAGAGAACAAGTAGGAAGGCTGTCTTTTATGATCCAGTTTCAGGAGACACAAACTGATACTTCTGTCATATTCTAAGTCACTAAATCCACCCATACTTAAGAAGAAGAGAATTAGACCTCACCTTTGCAATGGATTTCACGATATTTTAAAACCATCACAAGGCCTTTATATTAACTTCTTTTTCCTTTATGAAATGGAACCAATATTACTGGAAAGTATTATTGGCTGCATTTCATAAAAGAAAAAGAAGTTGTACACTGAAAAGTAAGTTAGGTAAAGTGTGCATTAATATATAACTGGCTAGGTGCCTGCTCAATAAATAATAATTTCCTTCCTTGATAATTCAGAGATAATCTCAAAGCTAAGAGATGAATGCTAGGACAGTGTGGTTCTTTTGGGTGGTCTCTAAGTATATCTTTTATCCTTCTTATATTCATTATAACAATACTTGTATTACACAGATGTATTTTAAACCTCACTTATCTAATTTAATTAAGTTCATATATTCATTTGTGACTTTATTATTATTTTTTCTCTTTGACCTGAAAATAAAAACTCTGCTTAGTAATTTTCTGGATATATGTCAGTGATATATTTTTTAAAATTTTCTATATATAGGAGTTGTAAGGAACAAAAATTTAAATAAAAATAATGTATCTCTAATACAAGTGAAGATCATCAGTACTATCTAAAAATAGAAAAGAAATTCATAATTAAAACAGCATTTCCGACTGTAGCCTTATTATTTTAGCATGTTTCCAGCTGTGGGTGGCTCTACATGTCTTCAGGCATAATCACATATCAGTATGCATGCAGTGATTTTCCTAATGTCCATTAATTCTTGTATAAACTCTTTGCATAAATCTGTACCAATCAGGGTGTGATTAGAACCTTATTGTGCTACAAAATCTAACTATACTGAAGTGAGATTCAGGAATAATTTTTAACTTTTACTAAAGTATTTTTTGTTCTTGCTTTTAAAAGAAATTCTTTGAACTACAGAATTTGAATGAGATGATAATGAATACCTTATGAAGTAGGAAGCTGTCCATATCAGGAAGCCATTGTACTGATTTTTTTAGAGGTCAGCATTTATTGTTTGAAGGAAATATTTAGAATACTTTAAAAGTTGGAATAACTATAAAGTTTCAATAGTGTTTCTTTCAATGCTTGACATAATTATTTCATTTCTAGTAAGCAATTTTTAAAAATCTGGAGTAGAAAAACACACATTACACTGAAAAGAGGTACCCCAGATCTATGGAAGGTCTCTCTTGTCCTGGATCTCAAGAGTAAAGTCAGGAATAAACACATAAGGCCATTGATATTTGGGTTACATTTACTAGGAAATACATAATAAGTGTAATGCACAAATGTCTAAAACTCAAGAGAAGAGAGAGTTTGGTTTTGATAAATGGCAAGGTTAAGAAAGATATCATAGTTTTTCTTGAAGAAATTATATTGGTTTGTCTTAGAAGATAGAGCCAACTGCCTGAGTGACTAAATGATTGTTAATGTTAGT
>NW_012116644.1:410663-418136 GCF_000951035.1 Colobus angolensis palliatus
GATCTCCTGACCTCGTGATCCACCCGTCTCGGCCTCCCAAAGTGCTGGGATTACAGGCTTGAGCCACCGCGCCTGGCCTCTGCATATTAATTTCTAAGTCTGATCCTTTTGGATTTGCTTTTGTTTCACCCTATATAATTAGCTTGATTGTAGTAACCACTTTACTATATATATATGTATATCTATATGTTCACATATAGTAAATATATATATTAAAACATTCTGCTAAACACCTTACATTTATACAATAAAAAGTAAAACAAACAAAAAACTACTACTTATATGTTTTATCTCTCTATCCCTGATGTCTTATCTGTCTAGCCTTTCTCCTGAGATCCTGACTCATGTATAACAACCACCTGTTTATCTCTATTAGGCTATCTCATAGACTATTCGAATTCAACATTTCCAGAACAACTCTTCATCTTGAGCTCCAGATTTTCCTGCGCCTAAATTGTTTAGCTCAATGAAGTCAAAGCCATCATCCAGCTTTTCATGTTGGAAATCTGGGCATTATGCTTGACTCTTTCCTGTTTTGTTACTTTCCCCTCTGCCCTTCCTCCTCCTTCACATACAAATTAATCACCTGATTCTATTTAGCTTATCTCCTAAATGTCTCTCTAGTCTGTCTCCTTGGCAGTCACCCTCTGGCCACTACTAGGATTAAGTTCATATTATTTCTTTTAGTTGGTCATCTGGTTTCTCATATTATCTTTTTCCAATTTTTCCTCTATTGTGATCAAAGTGATTTTGTTAAGTGCAAATCTGATCATGCTACTCTCATGCATAAGAATCATTGAAGCATGCATGCTCTCATGCTTCAGTGATTTCCATTTATTCCTCAGGTTAAAGGCCAATCTCTAGTACGGTATACAAGATCATTATGAATTGCATCCTTGCATTTCTCCTGAACCTTATTTCCTTCACTTAATTATGTGCACCTTGTTCTCTAGATATATTGTTAAGCTGTTCTTCCATGCCATGGTACACATAGTTTCTTTTCTCTCCAGTTCATAGATTTTCAGCTTGGCAAATTTGTATTCTTTCTTCAGTATGTGGCTCAGATGTCACACTTCTTCTGAGAACTTTCCAGACCCCACCAAGGAGAGTTAGATCTGCGTTCCTCTGAGTTTCAATTGCACTTTGTATTTGTTTCTGCTATAGCATTTGTTGAATCATATGAAAATTACTTGTGTACTTGTACTTTTCCTCTGTAGACTGTGGGTTTCCTTAGGAGACAAAACTATAACTTACTTATCTTTATGTTTCCTATCATCCGAAGATGATAGGAACTTGGCAAATGCTCATTAAATAAATGAGCAAATCAAAGTGTCTTATTAGCAACACGAATAGCAACAGTGTCTAGACAAATGATTCTGCAGAAGCAGGACATGTTCACCAAACACCATTTCTTATATCTACTCTTAATAAAAGCAGAGACTTGCAAATTCATCAGTGTTGGAACTATGATAAACAAACTTGGAATTATTACATTCATTTACAAACCACTTTGGTTATCTTGTACTCTCAAGCGTCTGAGTGGCACTGAGCTCAGGAGTAAGAAAAATAAAAGATGAATGTATCTTTGTTTGGAAAAATATTCTAAACCCATTTATGCAATGAGTAAGGAAACTGAAACCTTGCAACTCTAATGATTAGTCCATTCTCTGGCTAAACAGGAGGCAAGGGGGACTATAGAGTACAGAGATCTTAGTAGAAAGCAGACTTTCCCATGTGAAATCTGAGAGTCACAGGAGAAATGACAGGTGAGAGAAGAAAAGAAAGACGTGAGAAAAGAAGGGAATAAATCAGAAGTAAGGGTGGTGATAACAATGACAGTGGCAAGGATTTTATGTCTTGTATGACAGTGGCAAGGATTTTATGTCTTGTACTCCAGTTGTCTCCTTATAAATCCAGAAATGCTCAGTTTGAAGTTTGAACATGTTTTCTGTATGGGGGTGTGTGTGCATGTCTGTATGTGTGTGTTTACATCCACTTAGGGAAGCTTCAGTCCCTAAAGTGAATCCAGAAAACAAGCTTTCCCAGAATTATGCATTCATATTTAGTGTTAGATAATGGAGGACCATGGAGAGTTTAACATGGGAGTTCTTTATGGGCAAAGATTGTGTTTTTAAGAGAGATCTAATTTTGTACTCTTTGCTATTTGTAATTAAGTCCTTGGTAAGTATTTTCCTGATTAAGTGATGGAATGTTGTGGCCCCTAAGAAATGTCTGGGTTCAGACGCTATTTTTTGTAATGTGTTTCTTAGATCAGTAGTTCTCAAGTTAGACAGTTTGGCCTGGCTGTAGGAGAAATTATAAAGAGGTAAGGTTTATTTTCAGTATTTCAGCCTTCCTGGTGTTCCTGTCACTGAAGCCAAATCTTCCCGGTATTTTCATTAAAACCCATCCACCAATTTGAGCCCGCTGCAGAGATTTCCACTCGTCACTGTTTTCAGAATTATTATTGAGTGAATCTGTATTATGGCAGCAATGTCTTCAGCAAAAACTAATGAATTGGGTTGATTAAATTTGTGAATCAGGCTCAGGTTTTTCCCTTCTTTATACTCTCATCTAAATAACCCCTACAAAGCCACAGGAATGAGTTGAGAGGTTGTAATCACTGCAGTGGAGCTAGGCGACATGAAGGTCTGGGCCTATCTGTATAACTTACTTGTGCCTATGTATAACTTACTGCTCAGGCCTGATCTTGAGATATGGGTTTTTATCATATGACTTGCTGCTGTGTCTTTTCGACCTGATCACTTGGTGACTGACAATATCCAGTTTATTATGAACATCTCCAATTGCATAGTGGCTCAATGTATGCTACTCAGGCACTCATAGTATATCGGGGTTCAGTATCATGCCAGGAACTCCCTTTCAAATACAGAATGATTTTCTGCTGCAGACAACATAACCTTGCTGTAGAACCACAGGTGTCTGCACTGTGTTTGACCAGAAATAGAAGTTGAAGTTGACCAGAAATCCACAGGGCATCTTTATAGATCATGGGCACGTGTAGCACCTTTGGAGCTTCTAAGTCACATAGCCCAAGTGGCAGGGCTGCTTGTACCATAATTTGGTACATATAATTTGGTACATATATAATCTGAATCTACTGCAGAGTCATCTATTGTTCTGGGACTACTCAAAACTGGCAGCCTCATAGATAAGTACTTGGAACAATTTTGTTAAGTGTGTGATGTAGTCTCTATAAGCTAAAGATATAAGCCAGGTGCAATGGCATGTACCTGTAATCCCAGCTACTCAGGAGGCTGAGCTGGGAGGATCCCTGGAGCCCAGGAGTTAAAGTCCAGCCTGAGTAACATAGTGAGACTCCTAGTATCTAAAAAAAAATCTTAAGATGTATGATATATACTAAGTACTGTGCTTATTTCTTAGTGACAGGGAAGAAAGATGCTATAACTAATTACTTTTTTTTTTTTTGGTTACTTATCCTTTACCATTTTATGTATTTCTTATATACTTGTTTAGGGTTCTTCCTCAAATGGACTTGGTCTCCCTTTATACCTTATTCCTTTCAATTCACCACAAGTCAGAGTCCTAGTAAAGGTGATGTTACAGCCTGATCACTTGGTGGCTGACAATACCCAGTTTATTATGAGCATCTCCAATTGCATATATGCTACTCGGGCACCCAGAGTATATTAGGGTTCTTTATCATGCTGGGAGCTACCTTTCAGATACAGAACCATTTTCTGTTGCAGATAATATAGCCTTGCTCTAGATCTACAGATGGGGTTATGTCAGAGGTTATTGCCACCTTACTTACGCCTGGAAATGCAATTGTTGTTGCCATTTGGCAGGCAAGCAATTGGATTCTAGAATGTCATCCTTAAGATCGCTTCCTAGGACTATTTTCTTGATTGGGTTCTATTAGAAGCACATGCTAAGACAGGAATCCTTGTGTAGGTGATTTATTTGGAAGATGAAGGAAATACTGAGACAGGGAAGGGACAGATGCCAATAAGTGCACATCAGCAAGCCAGTTACCATTGGGGTAATTGAACTTAACTCCCTTGGGAAAACTCTGGAGCCAGTGTAGGCACATGCCTCAGGGTTATCTCACCGGAGGAGCTACACCAACTGCTTTTGGTCAATGATTGAGAGTTTCTGGAGCCAGTGGATAATTAATTCCCCAGCATTTATGGCTTGCTGCATGGGTTGGCAGAGCAGACATCCATGTCCAGAGAAGATCTTTATGTCTTCAGTTGGGAATTGAATTGTTGTGTGCTTAGGTAGGAAGGACAAGGAGATGGACAGTGCACTGACAATGTCTGCTACAGTGTCCACTTTATATCTTTAGCAAAATGATTTAGGGCCTGAATATTAAAATTTGGAGTGTAAAAGATATCACATTCATCAAAATATGATATTCTAATAGGTAAGATTCAATCAGTAAGGCAGTAGTTCTTTTTTAGCTAATGTAAAAATGTTATCTACAATATTACTGAATTTTTCATAGGCTCTTAGGCCACTGTGGTTTCTTTTTGTTTTTAAATAGATAAAAAACATTCAGAACTTACCATAGTGAGTGACTAGATCAAATAACTATGCAGTATAGATAGTTAACAAAAGGGGCAGTATTGTAATAGCATGTTGGATAAATGAATAGCTAAGATGGATTAAATTGATATGATCATAGAGACCCTTGAATTTTTCACATTTCCACTAAAATAAAAATTCTAGCAAAAGTTTATGTCAAGTCTTTAAAACTTTCCATATGTTAGGCTATTCCTTCATATAGTGATTCATTCCATTTAAAAATTTCTAAATTTCCTTTCACTTTGCTGTTTGTTAGCCAATCTGTCAGAAGTATAACTTTAAATTTACTATTGTAATGTACAAACTGCTATAATTACCTCTAAGTATTTCTAATATTATAGTGTTTATCTCACAAATATTGTTTTTATGGTCTAGGTTTAGAGCTGCCAGGAACTATTTTGAGGATCAGAATTTATATTTTCCCCCAAAAAGAAGGCATGTGAAAAAACTTAGAAATATTTAGATATAATTTTTGACTTAAATCCAACATTCTTTCCTAAATGGTCTGATAAACACTAATTGTTTCTCTCAATAATAAATATGAAAGCATTACACAAATTTTACATTAGAAGACAAAGAAAATCATCAATAGTTTCACTTTGAAGCTCTCCAGAAAGATTTCTTTGAACAATTAGTATGTGATAAAGGACTTTTAAATAAGAGATAAATTCAAATTCCTGAAACAATTAGTACGTAATAAAGATGTTTTAAACAAAAGATAAATTCAAGTTCGGAAAACAAGGTTAGCAAGCCTCTGTATTCTTTTGCTACCTGAATATATTTAGGTAAAATTTGCTAAAGTATGTAATGTTTTCTTACTCTTCATAACCTGTAACATCACAGCTAATAATGCACAAGATGTAGTTCAAAATCTATAAATTCAACCTATGTAACTTCATGCGTAGAGTGACTTTGCTCCTGTTTAGAAGATTTAAAAAATTTGCCTGTGATTATATTACCTTGAGAACAAGGAAAGGACAATATATATAAGAATATTGCTATGATTGTCTGTCTTTTAATATAAGAACTACATTCAAGATGTTTAGATGTAGAAACTGAGTATTCCCTTGTCCAGATTGAATAATAAATTAGAGGTAATTTGGTACAGGTTAGTGTGACCTAGTCTTAATTCTACCATTATTAAATTTTGTCTTCCTAAAAGAGAAAGTACTGAATTAATCATGATTCTCTGAATTGGTCTGAAAAGTAAACATGCTGAAGAGAACAAATCCTGTCTTGAAATGCAATAGTCTTCAAGTTGCTTGGAAGAACTTGGAGTTGCTGGAGAGAGGTCAGGAGGGAGAGCATTATGAGAACTGAGCCTGGGTTCTCACGTTCTCACTGATGGGACCCACTTTGAATTCCTTTTTAATTCCTTCAAATAATGGTTTGAGACTGATATTGAACTCTACTCTTAGTCTTTCCTTTTTTTTTTTTTTTTCTTTTAATTTTCTTTGGCTGTCCTGAAATTTCACAAGCACATATCTTTGAAGTCTTTACTATTTGAAATGTGGCTGGTGGACCAACAGAAATAGCATCACTCGGGAGCTTGTTAGAAATGCAGCATCTCACTTCTATGAAATCATAATTTGCATTTAACATGATCTCTAGGTAACTTGTATTCACATTAATATTTGAGAAGCACTGGTGTGTCTCTCATTTTTTTTTCTTTCACATTTTCATTCTCATTTTTTTTCAACTTTACCTTTTAGTTCTTCTGTTTTTTATCTTCTAAATTTCAGCAAACACATTTTAGCTTTCCAAGACAATATTACAATTTCTCTAATTGTTCCATTGGCAAAGAATCCTATTCTAATCTTATGGTTACAGTATGTTTTCCATCCTGAGAATCCTCATTAGGACAAAAATTAAGTTGTTCTCTGTTTTTCTGAATTATCAATGTTTTGGGGGAAATTAAGTTTGTTTGCCTCAATTTTTCACTTGTGTGTGTCTTTCTCTGAAATATTAATGAGTTTTGATTTTCTATTCGTATTCATGGAGAAGGTGTTGCATCTGGAATTGCTGACTATGACTTTTTTTGTATTAGGCAGAGAGGAGCAGCCTGCAGGAAAGCTGCAGGAATCATTTCCGAATGATTCCTGAGGTAGAAGAATGGGCCAGAGATAGAAGATCAATTTCTTTAAAGCATATGGCATGGATTGTGAATGGAAGTAAACACAGCACCTCTCAGTTGAGAGCCAGAATGGGGAGCAAAGAGAGAAAACAGGAAGGGTGTAATTCTACAGGCAGACTTTTATAAGTCTTACCGATTTCAGCTCCTCTTGCCATTACCATTCTTTATACCTCCTTGCTTGACTCTTGCGCTTCTTCTGGGTCATTTAGATGGACCAGCCATCACCTACACATTAGGCCTTGCTGGAAGCTTTATATCATAGTTTGCTGCTTCTTTTCTACCTTTCTGAAAAAATCATTAAGATCTCTGCTCAATGAACATTCCTTTTCCCATAATTACTGCTCTTAGGTTTTTTTTGTCATAAATATATTTATATATTATATATGTCATATATATTTTATATATAAATATATAAAATATATATGACATATACAATACATAATATATGACATATATTATATATATATATTTGCTATCTCTTCACAGGGAATTTTGGATATTAGGAGGGAGATAAGTACATTTGGGTTTTCACTGTTACCAGAAGATTAAGTTTTTCGATGGTGACAATATTCTTATGCAAATTTTATCCTTCTTAACTTACTGGATAATCTCTCAGGAATTTTTCTAAAAATGATAACAAGTTGAAAATGTAGGGCGGAGCAAGATGGCCGAATAGGAACAGCTCCAGTCTCCAACTCCCGGCGCGAGCGACACAGAAGACCGGTGATTTCTGCATTTTCAACTGAGGTACTGGGGTCATCTCACTGGGG
>NW_012116644.1:423981-463933 GCF_000951035.1 Colobus angolensis palliatus
ATGGGTGCAGCACACCAACATGGCACAAGTATACATATGTAACAAACCTGCACGTTATGCACATGTACCCTAGAACTTAAAGTATAATAATAAAAAAAAAATCAAATGTTTAGCCAACCGGGATCAGTTTAGATTGTACGACCTGACCCCCGTCAATGGGGAAGGGGTACAGGGGCAGGACTTGAGTCAGGAATAAAGGCTCTCATGCCCCTTTGTTCAGGTGTGCTCTCACAGCGACTAGCCAAGGAGGCACCCCTCTGCACAGAAGTAAAATTGCTTTGCTAAGAAAAAGAAAAAATGATAATAAGTTGTGTATTGACATAATTTTCAGATAATCACACACACCAATAAAGAAACTGTGGTTGTTTCTGACTGGAATCTCAGGCAACTGAAACAGAGTGAAATGATTTTGTTCACTCAGTACCCACATGCATGCAGACATGCACAAACACACATTTCTGTGACCAAATAAGCAGGCATAATACTAGCTGGATTGTGACTGGCACTTGAATTATAACAAAATGATCATGTTTTGAATTCGTATTCAAAGAAGTATGCTTTTTATCATGTCTAAGGATAGACTTATTACATATTTTACAACTTATAGGGTTGGCTTTATATACCTTTGACAGTGATTTTATATTTGTTTTTTTTGAGTCTTTGCTCTGTCACCCAGGCTGGAGTGCAATGGCGTGGTCTGGGATCACTGCAACCTCTGCCTCCCGGGTTCAAGCAATTCTCCTGCCTCAGCCTCCGGAGTAGCTGGGACTACAGGCACGTGCCCGGCTACTTTTTTGTATTTTTTAGTAGAGATGGGGCTTCACCACTTTGGGTAGGCTGGTCTCCAACTCCTGACATCAGGATATCCTCCTACCTCGGCCTCCCAAAGTGCTGGGATTACAGGCGTGAGTCACCTTGCCGGGCTTTTTTTTTGTTTGTTTTTTCTTTCTTCTTGAGACGAAGTCTCGCTCTGTCACCCAGGCTGGAGGGCACGATCTTGGCTCACTGCAACCTCTGCCTCCCTAGTTCAAGTGATTCTCCCACCTCAGCCTCCTGAGTAACTGGGATTACAGGCGTACCTACCACGCCCGGCTACTTTTATATTTTTGGTAGAGACTGGGGTTCTGCCATCTTGGCCAGGCTGCTCTCGAAACCCCCTGCGGCCTCCCAAAGTGTGGGGATTACCTGCGTGAGCCACCACGCCTGGCCTGATTTTGTATCTCTGACATCACAATTTCTCAAAAAGAAATTGTGTGTAGGTGGGCTATTTTCTCTTTGTAAGATAAACCATTCCAATTCTACCTTTATGTAGGAGAATTTTTTTTTTTTTTCATCTTGTAGTCAATTCCTTGAGGGTCTCTACTCTTTTCTCTACCATTCATGGGTTGGTGCTATTTGTGTGGATTTCTTATAAAATCCTCTAGGACATGTCAGAATGCTTTGACTAGCACTTCGTCAATTTCTCTCTTTACCTTTGTACTTTCCCTTTACGTTTCCCATAGCAAAAACACACACATCTATTTTATCATTTACTTCACTTTTTCCTTTCGCATCCTAGATCTCAATTTTCTGTTGTTTTTGTTGTCAGTGTTTAACACAGTGTTTGGTTTTCAGGTGTCTTATAGGAAAATAATATATTTTTAAAAACATGAGGCAACTAAGCAAAATAAAGCAGGAACATCTGTCAACAACATCAGCTGTAACTGATTACCGCTGATGTTGCTGAAGTCAGTTCTGAGCCCAGGCAAAACTAGTAGTCTGTAAGTAACTACAGAATGATTTTATATTCATAAGTAGCTATAGACTTACTTTATATAATATGTATTAAGTGTTTTTGCATTATTTCCTGCTTGTTTACTATGTCAAGCATAACTAGGTTAGGGCTTGAGATTCAAAGTTAAATAAAACCTAGATACTGTTCTCCTAGAAGTCTGTAATAAATGTGTGGGATATGACAATGTGTGTGTGTGTGTGTGTGTGTGTGTGTGTGTGTGTGTATGTATGGAAGCTTACTTTTTTTAGAAACTTCACTACGGAAGCCCATGCAAAACAATGTCATTACTCCTATTGTACTTGTATCCCTTTAATTTCCTATAATCTTTCTTTCCTTTCTCCCTCCTTGTCTCCCTTTTTCCTTCTTTCCTTTTTCTTTTTTCCTTCATAATAGAATAACATAACAGCATTGAATGGGTGATCTCCTTCTCAAACTGTGAATATGACCTTATTTGGAAAAAATGTCTTTGTAGATGTAATTAAGTTAAAGATTTTTGAGATGAAATCACTTAGATTACCTGAGTGGGCTCTAATTCTATGACAGATGTTCTTATAAGAGATAGATGAGGAGAAGCCATAGACATACAAAGGAAAATACTGTGTAAAGATGAAGATTGGAGAGATATGGCTACAAACCAAAAGAGCCAAGAATTACCACAGTCACTAGAACCTGGAAGAGGCAAGGTAGTTTTCTCCTCTAGATCTTCTGCAGGGAGTGTGGTTCTGCCAACACCTCGCTTTTGGAATTCTGGCCTCCAGAACTGTGAGAGAAGAAATTTCTGCTGTTTTAAGTCGCTAAGTTTGTAGTACTGTTTTAAGGCAGCCTCAGAACAGTAATACAACAGGTGAGAGCCTAATCTAAGGTTTTCGGTTGAGAATAATTCCTCATTTTTTATTTTATTTTAAAATATATTTTACTGATAAAATATATATATATTACTGATAAAAGATATATTTTACTGATAAAAAAATTTTACTGATAAATATATATATATTACTGATAAAAGATATATTTTACTGATAAAAAAATTAACTGAATACAAAACATTTTTATGAATTTTAGAGTTTAAAACTTCTTTTTTATGGCATTCTCAAAGTAGTATTTTAATTAGGAATATTCAACCTGAATGCAGAGAAAATAATGCTCATATATGCAGAGACTAAAAATTAATTGATAACATCATGGTTATATCTAGGTATTTAAATATTAACATACAGTTGGGCTGGATTGTTGAGAATTATTTGGATGGACATAGTGATAACAAAAATTTATATCTCTTGAAAGCTTGTCCCAGAGTAAAAGGAGCAGGATGTCATAACTGAAATGGTCGCAGGAAAGAAGTAGTCTATATAATAACTTATAGCAGGGTGGCAAACTTAACAAACTAATGCAAGGAAAATGGTAGCTCTTTTTTCTAGTGGTTTTAATTATAAACTGTAACATAAATATGGAAAACTGGATTAAATGTAGATAGAGGCTTAACAGATTATTTTAGCATTGTCATGAACTTTAAGCAATACTTATATAGCAAACAGCAGAAAATCATACCTGAAGTAAATCTTATAAATATAGGACTAACAAGTACTTCAGATAATCCAAGCCTTATTCAATATCTTAGGATTCATAGTTAATAGAAAATTTTAAAATGGAATAAATTTGGGAGGTCCCTTAGCAAATACTAAATTCTTTATTCTCATTAGAAAAATAAAACTAGAGAGAAACTTTATAAATATGACTGTGGAATAGCCTTTCAGTAATGGTTAAGACAAAAAAAAGTCAAAGAAACTTCCAAATCTAGTAAGTATGCAATAGCATTTTTAAAGCTTTATTGAGATACAATTGATTTACATAAAACTGCACATATTTAATGTATACATTTTGATGTGTTTAGACATATTCATGCACATGTGGTGCCATTGCCACAATCAAGGCACTAAACATATCTATCCATTCCAAAAATTTTCTTGTGGTGTGTGTATGTTTATGGTAAGAACATTTAACATAAGATCTATCCTTTTAATGTCTGTTAAAGTTCTCAATACCATATATTTAACTTTAGGCATAATGTTTTACAGCTGTTCTCTAGAGCTTATTCATCTTATGTAACTAAATCTATACTTATTGAGCAAAGATTCCACATTTCTCCTTCCTCCAGTCCCTGGCAATCACCATCATATTTTCTTCTTCTAACTTTGACTATTTCTGAGACCTCCTACAAGTGGAATCATGCATATTTGTCCTTCTGTGACTGGACTGGCTTATCTCATTTAGCATAATGCCCTCCAGGTTTATCCATGTTGCTACAAATTGCAGAACTTTCTTTCTTAAATGTCAATAATATTCCCTTGTATGTATATGCCACTTTTTTTTTTTTAATCCATTCATCCAACAGACATTCAGGTTGTTTACCTATTTTGGCTTTTGTGAATAATGCTGTAATGAACATGGGGGTGTAGATAGCTCTTTGAGATCCTGATTTCAATTCTCTTAGTTATATACTCAGAAGTGAGATGTTGGATCATATTGTAGTTTTATTTTTAACATTCTGAGAAACTTCCATACTATTTTCCATCCTGACTACACCATTCTACATTCTCACCAACAGTGTATAAAGATCCCAATCTTTCAGATGCTTGCCAACACTTATCTTTTTTTTTTTTTAAATAAGAGCCATCTAACAGGTGAGAGGTGTTATCTCACTGAGGTTTTGATCTGTATTTTCCTCAGTGTATACCTAGGTGAGGAAATGGCTTAGTGTTTTTCTTCAACTTTTGGTTGATGATGGCAAATTAATTTTCAAATTGGTTGCACCAATCTGAAAGCTGTATGAAGACTTCCTGTGATTTAATATCTTGGCCAAAATATGGCATTGTCAAGTTTTTCCATTTTGTGCCTATCTGGTAGATGTGTAGTCATATCTCATTGTGGTTTAAATTTGTATTTTTATGATTATAATAAGGCTGAGTATTTTTTCATATGCTTATTAACCATTTAGATTTCCTCCTTATAAATTTCCTATTAAATTATCTTGTCTATTAAAAATTGTGTTGCCTTTCTTTTTCTTATTGATTCGTAGCAGACTTTTTAAAAAACATTTTGTCTACCTACCCTTTGTTAGTTTTTTTGTGTTGCCAAAATATTTTTCCACTCTGTGGCTTACCTTTAATTTTCCTAATAGTGCATTTAGATGAATAGGAGTTTTAATTTTAGTATAGTAAAATTTTTCATTCTTTTTCACTATGATTAGTGAATTTTCTGTCCCGTTTAAATAATATTTTCTTAACTTGAGTTAAGAAGATATTCTCCAATAATACCTTATATCTTAGAGCTGTCCAAGAGAAATATAGTGAGAGCCACATATTTAGCTTACAATTTTCCATATTTAAGAAAGTAGAATCAAGTGAATTTAAACAATATATTTTATTTTACCCAATGTACCCCCAATATTAGCATTTCAACATTTATTCAATGTAAAAATTATCAGTATTTTACATTTTATAAATCATGCCAAGACTTTGAAATCTGATGTGCATTTCACACTTATAGCTGCAGTAGAATTCATACCTGTCAATTTCAAGTGTTTAATAGCCACATGTGGCTAGTGGCTATCAAATTGAGCAACACAGTTCTAAAAGACATCCTGTTTCACAATCTAAAATTGATATGTGTGTATAGAACAATGTAGGGGTCAAGTTCTGTTTTTCCTCATAAGATAATCTAATTGTTTCAGCTATATAAATTGAAAAGATCTTTTCCTGCCACTTTGCAGTGCCATCTTTGTCATAAATCAAATGTTTATATATGAGTAGGTATATTTTTGGGCTTAATAGATGTTTATTTTCTACAATAGAAACAGTTCTTCTCATGAACCCCGTTATCCTGGATGGTGGAGATAAAAGGGAAGAAACCTAACTTGAATCAACTGAGTCTGAGTCTCTGCCAGTTTAAATAGTATCTTTTGGAAAATTGATTTTCTTTTTGTAAATGCTCAGAGATTCATATTCCCATTCCTCTTTTTTCTCCTCCTTTAAGTCTGAATAATATTCCATTGTATGTATATACCATATTTTCTTTATTCATTCATTCAACACACACTTAGGTTGTTTCCACAACTTGGCTATTGTGAATAATGCTGTTATGAACATGGGGGTGTAGATACCTCTTTGAGATGGATGGTGCCTGGTATGTGGGGACGATGAAAGCACCTTATGGGGCCGGTTAGGAAGGACCTTGAATCTACCAGCAGGTTCTTTGCTTTCCTTTGCACCTTTTTGTTTCCTACTGCAGTATATACATCATGATATAGGTTTTGGCCCTTTGGAGTGGGGTCTGCCAAAGTGTGGCAGACAAAATTGCACTTTATTTTCTTGTATCAGGCAGAGCTTGGTCAGCCTTGTAGATCTGGCACCACCATGGTTGTCAGGTCCAGGGTCGGGTGCCAGCTCATGCTGAGGTCTGAAGGAAATGGGTGGATGAATGACAGATAGCTGAAAGAACACTCGGGGGTGCAGAGGTAGGCGAAATATGGCTTTATTTAGTAGCCATCCTACACTGTCTATCCCTGTCTCCGTGGCTGCCTGCTCTGGTCACTCTCATGCACAACTGCACAGCTGGCTCTCCCTTGCCTTCAGGGTCAGCAGCTTAAATCTTTACCTCTGGGTACAAATAAGCCGAGTTTTGTCCTGGCTCCCCACTGTCCGTCTTCAAAGATGGACAGGTTTGGCTCTCTCTCTCTTTCTCTCTCTGGGTGTGAGTATGCCTGTACAGTGTCAGCAGGGCAATTATACCTTTTACAGACAATAGTGGCCTAGAGCCAAGTGATGGCCTTCCCATGTTATGGCTACATAGCTGTGTTTACACTATACACGGAACTGTGCACGTATGTTACAAACTCGCTGAGTCGTGCAGGATGTTTACCTGGGCCTATTCTTTGACCAAAGCACATCCATGTACCTTACAATGATTGTCACTGAACTGTTGTGCTCTTTGAGTCTAAACCATACTCTCCACCCAGACTGTGACTATCAAGTTTACAGCTGCTGGAACAGTCATTGCTCATCACCAGTATGGTTCCATGAGAGTTCCACAGGCCTTCATCTCAGTTCCTTTCTCTGGGCTTGCAGTGACTTTAAGATCCCTTCTATATCACCTAACAGTGAAGGGAGGCTAAGGAGTAGCTTATTCTAGTCCTCTCTCTACCTGTGTATGTCATATCACTGACATCGCTTTGATGTAGTATCTTGCATTTGTGTGGGGCTATCCTGTGTTCTAGTTTCCAGAGTTCCAAATGGGGTATGTCACACAAGATTCCTCAATTTCTCTTATATACCTCCTCCCTGAAATTTTATACTAGGTGTATGTCTTTATGTTTTCCCTTATTTCTGTCTGCCTCTCCCTTCTGCAGTCTATGGGGCCTCCATGGGCAGGGGTTCCTGCTTTTAGTGTGGCAGGAACAGCTGTATATCACAGCCTGAGCTATCTCTCCTCATATCCAGAGACTGAGGCTTAGCTCTTGATATGTTAATTGGAGCTTTAAGAATTTATAAAACAGGCCAAGTGGGGTGGCTCATGCCTGTAATCCCAGCACTATGGGAGGCCTAGGCAGGAGGATCACTTGAGGCTGGGAATTTGCGACCAGCCTGGGTAACACAGCAAGACCTCATCTCTTAAAAGACTCTTAAAAATTAGCAAGGCTATGTGGTGCACACCTTTAGTCCCAGCTGCTCAGAAGGGTGAAGTAGGAGGATCACTTGACCCCAGAAGTTTGAGGTTGTAGTGATTCATAATTGCACCACTGCACTTCTGGGTGACCGAGTGAGAGCTGATCCCATCTCTAAAAAAACTAAATACATTTAAAAAGCCAGGTACATGCCTGTAATCCTGGCACTTGGGAGGCCTAGGTGGAAGGATTGCATGAGGCCAAGAGTTTGAGACCATCCTGGACAACATATCATGACCCTGTCTCTACAGAAGAAAAATTAAAAAATTAGCCAGGTGTGGTGGCGCCTGCCCATAGTCCCAGCTGCTGGGAAGGCTGAGAGGGAAGATTGCTTCAGTTCGGGAATTCTAGGCTACAGTGAGCCATGATGCACTTCAGGCTGGTCAACAGAACAAAACACTGTTTCAAAAGAAAAAAAAGTTTCTTTTTCTGTCAAGGCTTGCTTTCTAGACCATTATCTTGTCGTTAGGGATTTTTTTAAAAATCTAATTTCTCAGTTAGGACTGAGCAGTAGCTATACTGTTCTAGTTGGTGTCAGTCCTTTCTAGGGCAAGGAGTGGGCAGTGAGTCACAGGACAATGTTATTTACATGATATCAAAATGCATCTGAAAATATTTTTAAAAATGATATCCCCATTACACTACTGAGAAAAGGGAAAAGGAGTGCTGAATAAATAAAAGTGAAAGCTAAAAGGGAAGCCTGGAAACAGAATTGTGAGTCTGTTATTAAAGCAAGGATACCTGTGTGGGAATTCATTTTCTACATGACAGCAGCTGCAGAGTTTTAAAGTCCTAAGAAAACAGGGAATTCACCTGTGCAAATAGAGCATGCTGATTTGATTTAGCACAAGTAAATATCAAATTATGCATAGGTAGGAAATAATAGCATATGCTCTGAGATCTGTTAAGCATTACAACATTAAAAATGATTGTTTAAAAAAATCACGTTTGTTGTAGAAACTTTAGAAAATGCAGATAACAATAAAGATATAAAAACTACCCATATTCCCACCAGGCAGAGAATCTGCTTCTTGTCCTTGTTTTTTATGAAGATCGGAGTGACAGCTGAGAGGGCAAACTCAAGGAAATAGAGAGGCTAGCTTATTTAAACAGAGAGTTGTTGGTAAGGAAAAATAAGAGACGTGAAAGAAGGGAAAACTAGCCTGTTTCCAGAAGAATTTGAAAATGTTTTGCTGAAAAGTTTACAGGGTGGATGGGAAAGAGACTTTGAGGGAAACTGCTATTTGTAGCCAGGAGAGCATGAGGGTTGGCGAAATGAAATTTTAAGAAATTTTTCTGTTGACTTCTAGTTCCAGTTATGGTAGACCTGATTCTCTGGAACAGCCCTTCCACTGGGGAATAGTAAAGTTATCAGCCCTGCTACCCCCATTTTATATGTATACTTAAAAATCTAACAAGGATTGAGAAGAATTAATTACTAGAGACTAAGATCTGACAGAAGATGGAAACCCAGATAGACAAGTAAGTAATTTGGGACAACTTTTCCCCTAGGGGGCCTTTGGTTATTCAGGAAGAGATGGATGAGGCAGCGGTTTTTATAGATTTCCCAGAGAAAGGAGGACAAAAATAGATGTTTAGGGGTAGTCAAGAGGCGGCCCTGGTATTCTTTCATACCTTGAGCTGGCACCTTGAAATATTTGACCCATCATTTTTGTCTTATTGCCACAGCCACACCAGCCTTTAGCAACCATCACTCTGATCAGTCAGCAGCCATCAACATTGAGACAGCATCCTCTACAAGCAAATAGATGACTTGCTGAAGGCTCAGATGATTGTTAGCATTTTTAAGGAATAAAATATTTTAAAATTAAGCTATGTGTATTTTTTTAGACATTATGTGATTTCACACTACAGGATAGTGTAAACATAACTTTTATATATACTGGGAAGCCAGAAAATTAATACAAATTGTTTCATTGTGACAATCACTTTACTGCAGTGGTCTGGAACCCAACTCGCAGTATCTTCTAGGTAAGCTTGTGTTGCTAATTCTTGCTATCTTACATCATGAAGGTTCCCATTTCTTGTATCCATTCTACTCTCCAATTTTTTTCTTGTCTTTTTTTTTTCTTTTGATTCAGCCATGCTTTATCTTAAATTTTTGGATTTAATTCATTTTGGTCTTATTCTATATCTACTGATACACATTCCATTCTGCAGGAGAGTAGCAGAAAGGGGATGTGATATAAGCAGAATGACTCCTTAGCAACCCCTTCTTCTTTAATTTTGGAAGTCTCACAGACACCATTGCAACTTTTTTTGAGTATAATAAATATTACTTGATTTGAAATAGACAATTCTCTAAAATAAGTAATTCAAAAATATTTGTGGTGATCATAAACTTTATTTTCAGTTATCTACAACCAATTTAAATGTAACATTTTAGAAGAAATACTTCATTAGGAGGCATAGAATTTGGATTCTAATATTATTTCCTCAATTTACTAACTGTGACCTTGAGAGAGTCACTTAATTTAATTATTTTGTCCTCAGTTGCTCATCTCTAAATTGGGATAATATTTTATTTGCTGAAGTCACGAATCCGAGTAAATTAATTTCTTCCATTTTAGCTGCAAGAGCTACGATCATCTCAATGTCCTATGTCTTTGAATTTTATGAATAAAGTCAGTAAGTATAGTACATGTCTGTATTTCCTAGATTTTTTTTCCAGAAATGCTAATGTTCTGTAAGATGTAGCCCATCTGCACTATTAATGAAAATTTCTTTCTGATGAAAAATCCATTTCCAGATTTTTATTGCATTTCAAAAGGAAGGGATTTTAAAAAGCTGGTTTATATTTCAAAGAGAATGTGATCATCAGATTTAACTATGTTTTCAAAGATGTTTGAAACTTGAAGCAAAAGCTATTTTATTTCATAAATACTATGTTATATTTTCTTAAAAAGAAATGATGATGATCAACTAATTATTATGTTATTTACCTACTTGGGGCTACAGGGAAAGAGTTGGTTGTATTTAAAAAAGCAGAGAGTCATTTTGGCTTGAATCTGTAGGAAAACCATAAAGTAGGCATACTCAACCTGAACTTTGAATTTTTTTCAGTCTTCTGAATCCACACCTAAGGCAACTTGGTTTTCACTGAAAGAGTTGAATACCATTGTCAAAATGATACATTTTCTCTAAAGAATAAGTCTTTATTGTTGTATATTTAATATATTTTTCCCAAGACCTAACAGGAGGAAAGTGAACTTCGTTAGAGGCTTCTTTATGAGATCATGAAAAGCACCTTTCTCTGCCAGAGGATGAGAGTGACCAATCTAAAATTTTTTTTTGTTGTTCGTTTGTTTGTTTTTTAAGAGATTCACACTGAAAACACCTATTTCTGAATTTGCAGATAAGAACTGGGATTCTAGTAACTGTTTCTAGGCCCTCTCTTCTAGTTAAAAAGCCATCACATTCTGAAAATCCAAAATTCCAAATGCTCCAAAATCCAAAATTTTTGAGTGTTGATGTGGCACTCACAGAAAATGTTCATTGGAGCATTTCAGATTTCAGATTTTTGGATTAGGGATGCTGAACCAGTAAATATAATGCACAAAATCCAAAATCCTAAAAAAAATCTGAAATTCAAAACATTGCTGGCCCCAAGCATTTTGGATAATGGATACTCAACCTGTAATCCAAGCAGAACCTCCTGTGAGCTTCTCATGTGCATGTGAGGCAGTTCGCCACTCTGAATAGGCCCTCCCTATCCACTGCCAGCAGTCTCAGGTGTTCTTAAAAGAGCATCTTGGAATTTCAATGAGGTTTAGGGGACCATTCCATTTCAAATTCTCTTCATCTCTGCCATATATTATTGTCTAACACTTCCAGCTCACACATGGCCTCTGTCTCTGTGACTGGTCCTCATGTTGTAATGCCTCCACTAGACCGCCTAGACATAGTGTCTTGAAAAACCTTGTGTCTACAGTCTGGTATTCTGATCAGTACACTCTACTTTCAGGCTCACCCAGGCCTCCAGCCTCCAACTCAGATCAACCAAACTACTTGAAATATCAGCCATTATTTATGGTAATTGAAAAATATCTTCATTTCTCAAAGGAGGATGTTTACTAAAGTGCTAATAGTAATAGCAAATTAATAAAAATCACTATAATTGCCTCAGTCATCCTATGCTATCAGCTGCCTTTCATAATTAGAAAACAAATTTACTCAAACTATGACTTTCCTTTGCACCATTTAGCAAAATTCATTTCTGGAAAGCATGTTTTCACTGAAAGTATAGGTTCTCATAAGAAATGAGAAAAAAGAGGTTTACTAGAGAGATAATATACTAAGACTTCTAAGCTGTTGCCTCTTTTATCTAAGAGTTTTCTTTGTCCTTTGCAAGGGAAACTATAGGGAAAAATATTTTGAGAGTGAAAACAATTTCTTCATAAGAGACAACATGTTTATTAGTAAAAATTTGTGAATGAAAGTAGACAAGATTCTATAATTCTACCCAGTAATAATGGCTATGTGAGAAATTTTCTAGCTTGGAGCGCAAAACCATGATTCTTACATTATCCAGTGATTTTTATAGTGTGCTAAATAACAAAAAAGCGAAGAGACTAGCATTCAACTGTTTCAGCAGGTTAGTAAATTCTTTCATTGGATCAATAGTAGAGGTAATCAAAGTGGCATTTAAATTAATTAAGTTTTTTTGAGTTTAAATTAGAAAATGTGTTTTGGTTACTACACAAACAAATCATGTTTAAATGAGATTTTAAAAGCTTTGCTTTTCTGGTTGATGCCTTTTATGAAACTTTGCTACATGTATCATTTCTAAATCAGGGTTCAGAATACAGAAGTCCATTTGAAAGTGATAATAAGTGTTGTCAAATAAACAAAGATAAAAGGATATTTAGTTGAATGTCTGTCATGTTTATGTGTGTAAACGACTGCTTATTTTGATGATGATTTTTCTTTTTTCAAAAAAAATTGCTCAAACTGAACCATATTCTGTCCTTACATAGGCATTTTCTTTGTTTTCTTCCTTTATAGATCTTTTGTTTCCAGGGTAGGGTTTTTATGCAGTTTGTTTTAGTTGGCAAAATGTACATTAGACACATAGCAACTAAAATATATACTATTAATTTGCCTTCTTTCTTCCAGAAAATAATGTCTCCTTGAGGAATTGAGCCAAAGCATTTTTTGTATTAATGTAATAATCATTAGTGTAGCAGTCTTCCACTGAGCATGTATCTGGACAGGTTGGCACCACACAGATGAATATTACTATCAGTTTATGAAAAAGGTGGTATTATGCCCTGCTGCTCAGGTACCTGCCCCCAGAGAAACTGCCCACAGGGTCTGGACAGGCTGCTGCACTCAGAAATGTGGAGCCACTTATTTTTCCCTCTCTCACTATCTGCGTATCCCTTTTGGAATGCCAGTATTGTAGCATGTCAGTGTATGAGTCCAGATATCTATGTTTGATAAGCCAGTATATGAAATACTTGGTTATAATTGGTGGTGCCTTTTCTTACTTCAACTTTGATTTACAGTTTGAAGCCTGCTTTCCCAGTCTGCTTACTCTAAGAAATATGAGGAAGGAATACACGTCTACTTACGTTCATGGAATGTAGAGGAGGAACCTGGGGGAGTGGCTGTTGGGAAGATCCTAGAACATTTTGTGGATTAAAGGATGATGTAGACTTACAACAATTCGTTGAAATGTAGAAAAAGACTGGCCAGTTAGGATTGTATAGTGGATACTGTGGTTGTGTCCTCACTATCTCTTATTTCTTGTTGTCATTTTGTACTATCCATGCAGTTGGGGTGTAATGAGAGGGGTAGAGAATGACTGTATCCACAATTCCAAGGTGGGTTCTAATTTTTTAAACCCTAACATGTGAATCCCATCTTTTTGCCCCTGTATTCAGAGAATAAAAGTGTAAGCCAATCAGTCAGTGCTTTCTATAGTTGCTTAGGAAATTTGGGGTATTTGATGGAAAGAGATGTTTGCTGGGATCTGAAAAGTCAGTACTTTCACTCCTTCTGGATAGTGTGATTTCAATATGTGGAAATGATGCAGGAAATGTTTTTTTGTCACCACCAGAGAAGAAAAAATGTTGAGTGGTGCTGGTTGAAATAAAGGCAGAGGGAAAAGGGAAAGAAATCAGGGCCTTGATATTGTTGTTGAGTTGATAAATCAAACCACACTGAAGTCTTCCATTCCTCTGAACCTTCCAGTTACCAGAGTCAATAAATCCTCTTTATAGTTTTAAACCAGTTTTAACTGAGTTTCCCATTACTTATAAAATGAGGGGTCTAGGCTGATACAGAATGATAGTTTTGGAAGGATTGTAGAAAGAAATTGCTTTAATTATTTTGATTGCTCAATTTTAATATTTAGCAAAGAATAAAATACAAAACTTTCATTTTGCGTGATATCCTCAACAATACACTGAATGAAACCTAGAAGATAGAATAAGGAAATAAAATCTTGCCCAATGGTCTTTTAGTTCAAACTAAAAGGCAAATATGAATAGCTTGCCATATGGAAGAGTATAATAGTCAACATTAAACGGCTGATTGTTTGTCATTTAACCAGTTGGAAATTTCTCTTTATTATTTATGAAGTCTTGTTTTGAAAGTTTTCCTTTAGAGTAAATCCTTTTGCATATTCTGAGTCTTTTAGGAACTCATAACTATTTAATAAATCTTCATTTAGAGAGTTTTACATGGCTGATTTTCAAATGGATTCTCGATATGAACATGGCTCAGAGTGATGATAACATCAATAGGAACTCAGAGTATCTGTCGCTATGTATGTCTGGGTGATGCAAACTAAATGTCAAGCAGGGCATGTAAATTAGAGAAGAAGAAAATTTATTTCATCAAGGAAAAGATAGAATAATGAACTTAGAAGGTAGACTTCTGAAATTAAATGCTCTGTATCAGGTCTAGGAAAATTGCTTTTATTTTATTTTCCCAGAAGCATTTATTAAGTATCCATTCTGTGCATAGTCTACACTCAGTGCTGCATTGAATAATAATCAAACTAAAAGTTTACACTTCATATTCCAATTCAATATCACTGCTTCCATGTAGCCTTTCCTTCTTGGTCCAGATCCTTTCTCTTATTGCAGTTCGTAAGATACCACATCATTTTGTTTTGTTATATACTATTCTTTATTGTATTCAAACGTATATGAGGGAGTAAATTACAGGGATTTTGGAGCCCGTACAACTATGTGTGAATCTTGGGCTTTCTGTTTATTAGTTGTGTGACTTATTTTAGCAGGTATTTGGCATTCTCTGAACCTTGGATGCCTGACTCCTCTGTAGAATGAAGAGAATAAAGATTTCTATCGCTTACGGTTATGTTTGTTTTGAGAATTAAATGACATAGTACATGTGAAGCACTTATAGCAACTTAATGCTAATTAGCATACATAATATTAATACTATATGCAATTAATCATAATAGATTTAAAGTAAAAAATAAAATTAAATAAAATAATTTTTTTTATGTTGGGATAATCATGTTGAGTCAGATACATTATATTTTGTTAGTCAATAAATACTTATTGATTTGAAATCAATTTTGACTTAGACTTTGCAGTAATATAAGATTTTGAGCCCCTGTTACTCAAGCATATAGTATATAATTTGTCATCTCAAATTACTAATAATTAAGTGCATTGCACTTATAAAGTGCTTTGCTGCTTTTAAAATAAGTTTAATGCATTTGGCATAATTTGGTTCTGTGACCTTTGCTGGGTAGGTGATTACCTCCATTTTACAGATATGGTAATTGGGGATTAGGAAAGAGAAAAGATGAAACTGTCAGTAAGTGGAAGAATTGAACTAAAGCCTAAATTTTTTATGACCCGTGGTTTTCCTTTGTAAATATACATTGAAGTCACCTATTCTTGATTGTTCTTACTGATTTATATTTATGAATATGGCAACTACTGAAAACTCTTTTGGAGTGGCCTTAACTTCCTGGAGGAAAGATGGCAGAGGATAGGAGAAAAATAAAGCAGAAAAAATGACCTTAAAAAGTGCTTTTTGGGAAATGAGTAGAATTCTTTCAGAGACACAAACAAATTTTCAAGAATGTGTTTGTGTCATATAAGCCTAAACTTCTAAAGATTTTTGAAAGAATATTAATTGTTATATTTTAACTATTCTCTGCTTTGTAGCAACAACCATTTTTTGAGACAATTGTTTTTCTCTAGGTATTTATCTTGTGAAGAACTAAAAGGGGAAAACAAAATATTTAATCACTTCACGACAGAGCTGCAACAAAGGGAGAGGCAAAAAATGTTTTTCAGGACAAGCAATGATTTCAGATGACCATAAACAAACTGACTGCTGCCCAACCAGAAGCATATCAATTGTACATAAATATAATATTTCTACATTAAGGCCTTTACATTCTGAGAAGTAAAGGCTGCTGAAAAAATTTCTCAAGAAGCAATAATAGCAATGCTAAAAGTAGTGCCCTGGTATAGTTCAACCTTTACTAGAGAACACATTTGAGCCCACTTGGATTTCTGAACTACAGAACTACCTGTCTGTCTATCTATCTATCTATCTATCTATCTATCTATCTATCTATCTATCTATCTATCTATCTACCTACCTACCTATCTATCTATCATCTATCTATCTATGTAAGTGATGTTTGAAGCTGCTAAATTTGTGATTATTTCTTACAAAGCAATAGAAAACAAGTATAACAGTATATAATTAGCATCAAATTAGTTATAGGAATGAGAAAGCATATGAAAACTTGAAAGATTAATGTGGCTGAAATGGAAGTGTTGTGCTTTTTCCTACCTCCAGAGCCTTCATGCATTCTATCCTTCTTGCCTCCAGCGGCCTGCACTTTCTCTATTAACAATGAATCTAAACAAGACCTACCTCTTCACGGAAGCTTTCTTGACATTTGTATTTTATACTGCTATCTCTTGTCAATGAACTACTGTTGCAAGAGATAGCATTACAGGAGTTATTTCTGAACATTTTTCTCAGTAATTTCATTGTTTTATGTATTCTCCTCTCTCAACCCCTAAGCCTGTAAGCTTAGTTCTCTTTTTGTGCTCCCAAATAGTTAAATTAATATTAAACATCTGACTGATTAAAATATGCCCTGAATACTCTGTAGAGAAAATGTTGAATACAATTTGTGAATTTTTGCATTAACCTTACTTAAACCAAATGAAGGTTATGTTTTTTTCCCCATCACACTAATTGCTAAACTTATCTCCTTCTGAATCAGGTATGGGAGGTAATGGAAGTCATCTCAGTATTCTGCCTATCACAAATATATTATTGTTATTTAGTGATTTCATGAAAAAGCATGCTTTCTCCATACAATTTGATTGTAAGCCACTTGAAGACAGGATTCCATCTCCTACTTTGCTAAAGCTCCCCACAGCATTTATAACAGTACATTCTTGTTAAATACTTCTTGAATTAAATTGTTTTTTGCTGGAGGGAGAAGAATAAAATGGGCCTGTTGTCTTGAAAGCTTTTTATTTATTAAATTTGGATCTCCAGATCTAAAGCTAAGTGAAATGTCACTCAACTGTCTGGAAGTATTCACACTGATCCAGCTAACCTCTCCAGTTATTTCAGGCAATTTGCTTTTGTGCTTCAACAGTGATTGCTGTGGGACATTGGGCTTTAGCATGCAAATTTCTGAAATACAGAGAAGAAAGTCATGCATGTTCTGTAAAATGTCATCTACATTGAGGGCTCAATGAATAAAGGTGGATTGGGGTAAAGTAACATGTTCATGTATTTTATCATATTGGTGTCTCTGCCTTTCATCTTACTAGTTTAGATTATGTGATTCAAAAAGTCAGGCCTATCTTCCCAATTTTTTGAATGATATGTTTAGAAAAAAACTAAAAATCCTGCTACTTTAACTACAATAAAATATGTTTTAACACACTTTAAATATTGTATTAGTTCATTCTCACATTGCCATAAAGAACTACCTGAGACTGGGTAATTTATGAAGAAAAGAAGTTTAATTGACTCAAAGTTCTGCATGACTGGGGAGGCCTCAGGAAACTTACAATCATGACTGAAGGTGAAGGGGAAGCAAACCACATCTTTTCATGGCCAGAGAAGGAGGAAGAGAGAGTAGGGGGAGGTGCCACACACTGCTAAACACCCAGCACTAGGAGAATGGTGCTAAAACAATAGAAACCGCCCCCATGATCTAATCACCTCCCACCAGGCCACTCCTCCAACACTGGGAATTACCATTTGGCATGAGATTTGAGTGGGGACACAGAGCCAAACCATATCAAATATATTAAATATGAATTAAGTATATTTTAAAGAAATGCAGTAGACATTTTTCTTCTACAGGAAGGAACATTTGCATGCTGACCTGACCTCTGGGATCATCAAGACAGTTAGCTGCATGATAAAAGTTTTGAATTCCAAGAAAGGAAAAAGAAATTTTCTTTAAGAAACACATTCTTCAAGGAGAAAAAGAGAAAAAACTTACATGGACAGAAGTATCAGAAGGGTTAATTCTTTTAGCTATTAGAAACAGCATTGAGAACTGACTTAGAATGATCAGAAAGAAAACAAGTTTCTGCTTCATCATTGGTATAGATTGTTCAGAAGAGATTTCAATTTTTAAAAAATATCTCTGAGTGAGTCATCATTATTTTATATGATCTTTATCTGCAAGTCAGAAAATTCCCTGCCAAAAGGAATTTATTTCATCACATAAATGTATGTTTCCAATCTCAACCCCAAACCTAGGACTATCACTATTTTGTCCCTCCATAATTAACTCCACATGAAGGTAGCATAATAATGGATCTTCAGTACTTCTCAAAGTATTGTGTAAGTATGATTTTTTTTTCCAGTAGAGAAATTGATAGCTGTATGCATCTGAAATCCCTTAGCAAATTTATGCTGGAGTTTGCAGGTTTTGGAGTCTCTGTCACCTGACTGCCATTCCTCTAGTCATTAACTTCCTTTATGATTAGCCCTAATAATTAGCTTCTCTGAGGAACAAAGAATTGAATAATCATATTTCACATTCGAAGGTGATGCTGCCAACTTTTATTGTCTGTGCTATATTTATCATCATTGCAAGACTTGTGCTCGACTTTTTATAGAGATGAGAGTTTGAGTCATATCTTCCTCAGTTGCCTTTTTTGGCCAGTGGCAAGAAAAAAGAAAGCAGAGAAAAAAGGGTACAGCTGTGACTATACAGCAGTAGCAGTTCTCTGATGCCTTCAAGTAAAAAAAATTAAGAAATGAATCTTGTAATTTCAAAGGCTATTACTATACACAAATGCAATATTTTGCAACATCATCTGCCTCTAAATAGCACTTAGGTATCTGTAAAGATCCCTTCACTGTTAGGAGCACACCAATAACATTGACTTGTTCACTTGTTATGTTTTATAGCTACCTTTCTCATATTTTTAATGAAACCTTTCAATAAAACTATCTCTTTGAAAAGGAGTGCATTTAAACTCAGTAGTGGCACTTAACAATGCAAGAGGAGTTCTTTTTCCTCTCTCTGGTGCCACTATCTAGACCAGAATCAGAACAAATTGTAATAGCAAGAAGTTAAGCTCTTAGAGGAGTTTTCATTAGAATTGTAGAAATGGGCAAGCTGGTGTTTTTGCTAAGCTGAATTTCAAATAGCTGACTAGAGATAACATGGTTAGACTGCTATTTTCTTGCAAACTTACTACAGAAAAGGCTGTAGAAATGTCACTGATTACTTGTGGCATCATTAATATTTTAAAGTGTGATATTATAAAATATTTAAATGTAAATATTTTGATATGAGTGTCTTAATACAGTTGCAGCACAGTAAGATTAGAAAGGCCTCATATGCAGCATTTTAATTAAATCCATAAAGAACACTCCTTTAACTTCAATGCAAGCTCTTGTTTAAATCCAATGTAAAGCTTGCATTTTGTTGATTGCTTCTACAAATTATGTGTCTCATGTCATACTTTTTTTCCCACACTTTTTCAGAGACAAATTATCATTCTTTGGTTTGGAATTTTTTTCTAAACAATTTATTTAGAGAATTGAGTTTATAAGGCCTGATTACATGAACTTTAATGATCATATGTCTCTTTGGGCTCAGAAGGACAAGGTTCTTTTTATCAGTTTCCTATTTAATGGACAAGCCTTTGTATGTTCACGGAACCAATAAATCTACCTACTTTAACATTTATTAGTATTTTGATGTCAGCACTGTTATTTTCTGCAGAGAAGTGTCTTGTAGAGACTTTTAGCATTATCACCATCAGTAACACTATTTACTGAATGCCTAAATTGGGAATAAAGAGCAGTAGAATATTTTCATTTCAGAATGCAGGTGTGTTCAGACTGTGCATAAATATTGATCTCATATCCTGATACAAGTGTGAACTGTGTTGATAGATAGCTGGCAAGTTAAAATTTCCTTCCTTCCCTCCTTCTTTTTTTCCTTTATTACTCACTGAGCGCTGGCTGTGAGCTTGGCACTGTGCCAGACTCTGGGGGAATAAAATAGTGAAATAGATATAATCTCAAGAAACTTACATTTAATTTAAGAAATAGAGAAACATAATAAGCCTTTTAGTTTTAAAGTCAATGTTTACTTTGCATTTCTTTCTTGCCCCATCGTGTGCCCAGTCCCAGATGGTGTATCATGGTGTATCATGATTAGTCTAAGGCTGAGACTCTAAGCTATTTATGGTCATTGCTGTCACCTACTTCGCCTTCCTTGAAGTGAGGACTGGCCACCTGACTCAATTATGGCCAATGAGAAATAAGATGAAATAAATTTCTGGGAGAATTTCTGGAAACATTTTTTTACCTTGGTAAATGAAACAAGCACTGATAGCACCATCCATTCTCCTCTCCTTTACCCCTTTGTTTCTGTCTTAAATGGGGTCGTAAATCACTGGCAGGCACCTAGTGACTGTGAAGGAAATGCCCAGAGAATTGGAGACACCATTGAGTTACTGAACTAATACTTGCAGTCTCTTATCTGCAAACTTACTTTTATGTGAGAAAAATAAACTCCTATTACTTGAATCACTATTGGTTAAAGTCTTCGTTACTTCAAGTTGAATGCATCCTAACTAATACAAAGAGTAAGTGGGCAATTATGTACAGGATAATAAACGCTGTGAGAAGGTATTTACAGGTGGTGTTTTAACATCTCAGGATAGTCTTGTCATTTGGGTTTAGAGCAGGCTTTTTGGAAGACTGATGCCTAAGATGACCCTCAATTTAATTTTGGCTCCCTGGCAAATTCATTGCACTGAGTCATGGATATTGGAATCCTGATATTCACTAAGGATTTTGTAACTTTGTATACATGTGTCAACTTCTTTTTTTGTAGATATGCAGCAGTGCTCCTTGGTATATATGTCTATATTTCTAAAAGGATTTTGTTTTCTTCCAACTTATAAATGAAGATGATAGTTTTTGTTGTAGGATAATTTAGTTATGATATCATCAGAGGCTCCAATACTCCTGGTTGAAACAAAGGTAGGTTCTAAGCAGTACTTAGAACTCAAGGGAGGGTGCTTAGTGCTCAAGGGAGGGCACTTAGCTACTCCTTTGGCCGCATCTGTGCAGAAGTGGCATTGCCTTCGGGTCAAGTCTTCTTTAAGCACCTCAGTTCCATTAGAGGATGGCAACTTACCCTGGCTTGGCTGGCTGTTAAAGCCAAAGGAGCTATGTTAGCCTGAAACATAGAATAATAACAATATAGGTACTTGAAAGTGGCATTATTTGAGCTCATCATTGCTCAATACTTACTGAAAACTTGGTTGAGAGAAAGAGTATATATGCAGGTTTGCCCAAAGGATTTAGTGTTCATTTGAAAAATCAGTCACTGGCTCATACCGAGAAAGCAGAGAGCTGGGAACCTCATTCCATTCCTGGTCTCCCCAGTAGAAATGCTTTTGCTGCATTGCACTTTGACATTACATCACTGGATTACTTTGAAGGTGTTAAAGGAAACCATCCTGTGAGACACATTGCCACATTTTTTAGCTGTTAATGGTGCTGTTTACCATCTCATGCAATTTATTGTCTCTCAGATCTACATGAAAGTATCTTTTTTTGTTCTTCTATGGAATTGGTGGGTTTCATCTTCTGAACACTGAGAAGCATGTACAGCAATTGTTCATGTTTTCCTATTTGGTGTGATTTATGTAATTCCCAATGTTTGGTTTATTTTTGACAAATGAACAGGCTTTTGATATGCCTTTTTTTTTCTTTTAAGGCTAATCTTATTCATGGGTTCATCTTATATTTCTTACTTTCATGTTTCTTTTTTTCCCCCAATTTATTCCTATTTTGAAATTTGGTTTTATTATATTTTGTGGACTTTTACTGAATAATTTTTTTGTGTGGAATGTCTCCATATCCTTGCTGGTATAAGGCAGGGTATGTGTGCACACATACAAACAAGAAACATGAAGGGAAGCGCATTTTGCTTGTAGCACTTCAAAATCAAACATTATTATTTTTTTTTCTGTTGGTTGAGACAAGTGAGTTTATGTAGGAGTTGTTTTGAAAGTGTGTTGTCAACATGACTCTTAATAGTAGAAGGAATGTTTTTAACCTTTCCCCTCTTGCTTGAGTTAACTTTACTTTGGCTTAAAAGTGTTTTTGGTTAAGAAAGAAAGACTGAAATTGATAGTTCTCACAGCAGTGTTTGCAATTAAAGTAGAAGCTTGGGGAGAGAAGGTTGGGGAATGTCTGAGGAAGATTTTCCTTTTTCTTTTTTCCCCTTTAAGTTTTCGCTCTAAATCATATTTTTTTCTGACTTTAAAGCACTAGTTTGAAATTATCTGGCAGTCTCAGTGCTATCACTTAGTCTTACTTTTCCTTTATAATCATAAAGATTAATAACAAGTAAACATCTTAACTAACATATTTATGATTCTGACCTCTAGCCCTTTTGAACTTAATAGTGGATTAATTTAATGTTAATCATACATTTAATTGCTTGGGACTTGTTATAAGAGACACTGGAGAAGATGGAGAATTTTTCTATGAAGGCAGGGATTTTTTTCTCTGAAATTTTTAGTGATTGTTGTAAGACTGAAGAAATGGATGTGTTTTGGACATTGAAGGAATCCTAAATAGTCAGGAATTTGCTCCTCTGGCACCCAGTGAGATTCCAAATGAACCAAAGGGGATTACTTCCTACAGGGACCTCTGGCATTTTTAGTAGGGTGGTGAGGTTAGGGGAGAATTTTCTTTATTCATTTATTACCATCTACCTCATCAGAGAGGCAAAAGTAAAGCTGGGGGGAGATGGCCCCAGTGGTAAAGGAGAGGCATGAATTGGAGAATCAGCTTTCCATCTCTGACCAATCTGAACAGATTTTTTTTTCCCAAAGACAGCTGGTCAGCACTTAATTTATCTAGGTCCATGAGAGGAATATGCAGTCAGGGTCTGGGCCTCCATTACTTGTGGCTGAACTCTCTGTTGTATGAAATCAGTGTGACAGGGAGAAGAATCTCCCGAGTAGGAATCACATGGCCCCCTCTTTATCTCCAACACACACACACACACACATACACACACGCACACATGCATACACATTCTGGAAAGGAGAGAAATGTGCCACATTAGGCTTACCTACCTGACCTTAGGGAGCCTGGAGCAGATATCCCCCTACCCCAGATGCTAAGGATGTAGGGAGCAGAGGCTGGGAGTACTGGAGCTGGCAGGAGTAACATTTAGGAAAAGTACATTTGATTTTGAAAGACATAAGATGTTTATTTAGGAAAGAATGTGGCTGCGATAACATATGGAGATATTTATCTTTTATTCTTCTTGTATTTTCCATTTTTCTTTCCAAGGTGTCTAATGGATTATGTGCTCTTTTGTAGTTGTAGTCTCAGGGGATGGATGTAGCAGAACAACCAGCAGAAAGTTGCATACCTAACCTTTCCTTTCACTCATTCCCTCAAGGTTCAACCCCAGAGTGCAGAGATGATTTGCAGATATAGACAAAGTGTCTCATTCAAGAGGAAGGAAAGGAGGAGTTCACCCCGAACTAGAGAGACAGAGAGAGTCCTCCAGTGTCTGCCACAGTTCCAGCCACATCACAGAGGGTAGAAATGAGTGCGCCTCCAGTATCCACAGTCTTTTCTTACACTGCTTGTCAATGAGATATTTATCATCCTTGTTTATAGGGCTTGTCAGTCCAGAGGCTTATTGAGCCTCCATAATCTTCAGCAAGGCTCTCTGTGTCCCTGTCTGCCTTTCTACTGAACACAGTTCTTACCTTTCAGGGGCTTTGCTGCCTACCCTGATGGTTTTACTGGTTTGCTCTTCCATATTCTGTACACCCATAGAATTCTCTTTCTCTCTTTGTCTCTCTTTCTCTGTCTCTGTCTTTCTCTCTCTCTTTTCTCCACCCAGAAGAAATCCCTTGTATTTTTTTCCCCTGGTGGGAAATCTTTTTCTTTTCTTGTTTCTGACTAATGCACTGTCAATGTTTGGGGATCCTCTACTTTTAATCCCCTCTATAAAAATCCAGGCTTTGGAAGATATTAGTAAAATAGTAAGCTACTGTCCTCTTTGTTCTATATTTATCTTGAGTAAAGAGCACAGTCTAGTTGCCTACTTGAATTAAAAAGAGAACAAAAAAGTAGAGGGAGAAAAAGTAATAGCAGATTAGTATTTCAAAACATTATCCCAGCCAAATGGGCATTGTAGGGGTATGTGTATGAGATGAGTAAGCAAAATAAAGTGAATTTGGTAAATATTTGCTTAGCCCCACTTGTCTAGGAACTATTGTAAATACAGACTACCTTCTCTTCCCACCAACACATTACATGGCTTTAATATTTTTTTATGTTGGGTGGTGTTGGGATACTTCAAGCACTTAGTAAGTGAATGTAGAAGTTACTACCCTTTAAAAAATGTGGTGCTAGAACATGGTTGCAGGTGAATATATGGGACTTGTAGCTTAGAATCAATGTGTGGAATGAGGAGAGAAAAGAACAGGAGAGAAAATGGAGGTGGGGGAATGTCGTTTTCTTCATGCTTTGAGAGAATGCAAAGTTTAATCTCTTCTTAAGAGGGAGCTACTGAGTCGTGTCTTATATTGACAATCCCTACTTATGAGTGGCTTATGGCCCCTCATTATTTCTCCCTCTACTCTCTGTGTTTAACTTTTGATTCTTTTCTAGTTTTTGTTTTTTTCCGTTCAATTTTGCACTTCGATTAAATGAAGGTTTCACATATTAACTTTACTTGAAAGCCTTTGATTTAGCCCTCTACCTGAGGACTGAGCTTTGATGTAAAGCTGGGCACTTTGTGAAGTCTCTCCCTCCCTTATACCTCCATGCCTTTTGTTTATACCTGGGCATGAGATGTGTCTGATGACCCACTGAGCCATATAAAGGATCTCTGAAAAATAGAGTCATTTTGGCAAGGCCTCCTCCCAGAGCCAACCGATCAATAGGCATCTCTCGCCTTTTTCAAAGTACAGTGGGAGCTGAAGACACTGAAAAACAGTATCCTCCTCAACAAGACCACATTAACCCAAACTACAGCAGCACTGGTGCCAGCTCTAGGGAAGGCAGGCCTTCCCTGAAAAACAGAGGCAATGACTGGGCTGGCAGGACCCTGAAGTGCTCCTGTAGGTTGTGGCTAAGCAATTCCAAACCTCTCCATCACATGGCTCATCGCTGATGTCCCCTCAGAAGGGCTGCCTTCCCTGGAGCTGGCACCAGTGCTGCTGTGGTTTGGGTTAATGTGGTCTTGTTGAGGAGGATACTGTTTTTCACTGTCTTCAGTTCCCACTGTACTTTGAAAAAGGTGAGAGATGCCTATTGCTCAGTTGGCTCTGGGAGGAGGCCTTGCCAAAATGACTCTACAGGCACTCCCAGCAGAGTTCTTATGTCCGCCATGCATGGTGACCAGATCCGCACCCATCCCAGGGCGCTTTTTAATTGGAATGGCTGTTCAAACAGTAGTGTGAGTTTTTTCATTTCCCCCTGACTATACTCTAGGCTTCAGCTCTTTAAGTAGGAAAGATAATGGTTTACTTGTCAGTATTCTCTTTTCTGTTTGAAAACAGCTCCTCAGATGTTTTAAAGGAGTTCAAGCAAATGGGAATGGTTGACTCAATTATCTGTACTAGAGTAAATTAGCAATTATTAAAAACAAAGAAAACTCTTTAGATCCCCATTGCTATAGAGTTACCATCAACCTATCTTCTTCGCTGATACAAAAGTTTGCCAAGTAAACAGATTCTACTTGCTTCTCAAGCACCCAGGGATATTTTAAGAGAAGGGGCTAATTGAAAGGGCTCTGTGAAAAGAAAATACAGTGTTTCATTCCACCCACGATTACCTAAGACCTACCCCTTCTTGCTGTAGAAACAACTTCTTCCGTGAGCTAGGAGCTCACATTGCAGCAGTCTAATTCGTATTAGCTGGGTCATCCTGAGCAAGTAGCTTAAGTATTCTGTACTGCATCTATAAAATGGGAAGAATAATAATGAACTAAATCAGGTAGTATTTGTAAAGAGCTTTAAAAATATCTGACACTAGGTTAACTCTGATGGTTGTCCATTAGGTTTTCCCTTAAGCAGTCCCTCAGTGCCTGTGGCCCCTTCCTCTAGGATCTCCTCCCTGGGTCTTAGATCAGGTGTGAAAAGGGAGAAACCAGTATGTTCTAATAAACTGTCTTCCTGCTTCCTTGAATATCTGTGCTTATTATTACTGAATAACATTTGTATAGACCTTACTGCTCACAAAAGATTTCTCCTTCTGTGTAGGGTTTTATCCACACTACAATCCTGTGAAGTTAAGAAATGGTAGGAGATGTCTTCATAATATATCATGCTTCCACATCCTTTCTGATAAAATTATGCACGAATGCTAATCGTATATTAAAGGACAATACCAGAAAGTCAAGGCCCAGGTCAAAAAGGAGATGGATATTTTTATAGACCAGAGACAGAGTACATATACAACATGGGGAAAATGCCACAGGGCTGCTGAGCTATGGACCCAGTAGCAGGTAAGTGGCAGCAGAAACTTGGCCTCTGTGGAGAATAGTCTTACATGTTTTTATGTGAGACAGGGGACTAAAACTAGGCTCACAGCATAAAACTAGGGACTGGAGTATAGCACTCTGCTCATAGAAGCTAAAAAACCCAAATGGCCAAAATATCCAAATGGCTACAATTGCTGCTTGAAGTTATGGCTCATAACAAGCAGGGTGCCTTATGAGAAAACGATCAAAGTTCCTGCTTTACAGCCAGGAACTAAACCAAGTCCCACACAGCTTTCCTGACTGTATGGAACTATCTCCATATCACAATAGGTCATTAGAAGACCTGGTTTGGAATGGAGGCCTAGTGGGCAGAGTGGGTGAGGAAGCACTGGATGCAGAACCACTGGACAATGAGAAATATGTTTCCATTGGATTTAACAACAAGGGGGCTACTGATGACCTTAACCTTAATAGTTTCATGGAATTGCAGGTGCAAATACCATTTGCAGGTGCAAATATTCTATAGAATAGAATGAAAGGGTAATTGAGGGTAAAAGGAGTTAGGCACACTGGGTGTAGATATCTTTCTCAAGAAATAGAGACTATGCTTCTACAGAGAGTCAGGTACAGGGAAGACTGAAGACGCTTTGGCATGCCTATATACAAATGGAAGGGTCCAGTATAGAGGGAGTGGTGGAAAGGTTCAGAAGGTGGGCTGAAGTGGCATAGAGTGAGGTGTGACATAGCAAGGTCCTGAGAAAAAGCCTGTGGTGCTTTGGACTAAAGGAACTTGGAAATGGAGTCTTTTATTAAGAATAATACAGAGTAACACAGGTTGCAAAACACCCTCCCCCTTTACAGGAAATTGCCAAAATGTTGGATACCATGGGGCCTGGGGTAAATTGAGATTTAGGCACAGAGATCGGTGAGGAATGAGAGCTCTGAGTGAACATGGGGTGGTGAGTGAAACCCAGAAGAAGAGGAAGTGAACGATCAGAACTTGTAGCACTTAAGGCCAACCCAGATGGAATAGCTAAGGGCAGCAGAGGCCTGTGGCAGGAAGAACCTCCATATATTCATGAGTACATGAAGCAAACTCCCGGGTTTCAAAGATAAGTTTTGTTGCTGGTGAGGATGGAGGAAGGGGTTCTCAAGGGACTAGATTTTCTTTGTGAACAAGTGGGACTTGGAACTAGCAAGATTTGTATATTAATGCTAATGTGACATTCAAGCTTTTCATCATGCTTGGGGTGCATTTGAAGTGTGTTTACTTATATACCTGTCTCCCTCTATTAGACTGTATGGTCCTGAATGCAGAGACTATATTTTACTTGACATGGTTGGTAATACTTGTTGACTGAAAGACTGGTGTGAAGGATGTTAGCAAATACTTCTCATTAGGCTTGTCAAGACTTGAAACAATTAATATAAAAGACAATGTGAAAATCTGCAAATAAACCTTAGCACTTGGAATTAAGTCTTTGAAAGCTTTGTTTAGACTTTTGAACAAAAGCTTATGCTTAAAATGTTTCTAGGATCACATTTTCAATGTAATAACATCTGTTTTGTTGGCATTAAAATAATAGAATTTTTCTTACACTGCCCTTTTATTACTCTTAGGCCTTACCTGTATGACCCTACTGGGTATGAATGAGAAAGAACATATTGAAATTGAGAAAAGAAGATTTACATGATGGTAATACCTTTTGGATATTTACTTTTGGTACTAAGTGAATCATACCACAGGGAAAATGACAAAGCTGAATATATTAAATAAATAATAATAATTATTATATTACCTGCCATTTAAATGTGACTGAATTTTAAAATATGATCTCTTTATTTGATTTTACAGATGTCTTGAGAGACATCTTGATGTTTGTAAAATCTGGAATTATGTTGGTCAGAATTTTATATGAGCTAAAGTTATAGACTTGAATTCAATAAATGATGCAAGCCAGTGACCAGGATATTCTATAAGTTGTAGGGAAAATATAAATATGGTAGCTACCCTCCAAGATGACTTCTAAGGATCCCTGCATCCTGATATTCACAGGTGGTGTCACCTATTCCATACTGAATGGGGCTGATCTGTGTAATTAACAGTGTATTAACTGTGTAATTAACACAATAAGACAATGCGGAAATGACAGTATGTGAGTTTAGATGCAAAGTCATAAAAATGATGGATTGATATTTCTTGTATTACTTGTGAGTAAAGCCAGCTACTCAAGCCAGCTTGAGTAAGGACACTCAAGTGTCCCTGTGAAGAGAACCATGTGCCAAAAAACCAAGGGTCAAACAACTAGCACTAAGTTTTCAGGCATGTGAGTGAGCCACCTTGAAAGTAGATCCTCCAGCCCACTCAATCCTTCACATGACAGTAACCTGGGCTGACAAGTTGACTGCAACTTCGTGAAAGACTCTGAGCCAAAACCACTCAGCTAAAATGGATTCTTGACCCAGAGAGACTCTGTGAGATAATACGTGTTTATCATTGTATGCTGTTAAGTTTTGGGGTAATTTGTTATATAGAAATAGATAACTAATGCAATGTTATCAGGGAAACTTTCTATTCCTCTTTACTTTTCCAATTAAATTGTCACTGCTTGCTGTCACTATTAGAATGTGTGAAACCAAAAAAAGTTGATACTCCCATGAGCAGGTGAGGATTTGTACACAGGGAGTCTCTGCTTTTGTTCCAGGGCCAAAAACCAGACAGAAAAAAAATGAAATGAAATCTGTAAACAAAATAAATACCTATAAAAATATAAAATAAAACATATAAACAAACATCAAATAAAAACAAGCTTCCTGTTACTGACCCGGTGATATTTGGGAGGTGTGTGTTGGTGTTCTGGCTTTTAAGCTGTAATTTCTAGTTGATCTCAAGAAACAATGTTACAAGTTGTGAAGGTTAATTTTATATGTTGAGTTGACGGAGCCATGGGGTACCCAGACATTTGGTTAAACATTATTTCTGGGTTGTTTGTGAGCATATTTCTGAATGAGATTAACATTCGAATTGGTAGGCTGAGTGAAATAGATAGCCCTCTCCAACGTGAGCGGGCTGAAACAATCTCTTGAGGGCCTGAACGGAAAACAAGGCTGAGTAAGAAAGAATTCTTTCTCTCTGCCTGACTGTATTTGAGCTGGAACATAGATCTCTTGTGTTCAGACTTGAACTCAGACTTAGACTGGAACTTATACCATCAGCATTCCTAGGTTCCTAGCTTGCTGACTGTGGGCCTTAGACTTAGCCTCCATCATGTGAGCCAATTCCTTCATCTCTTTATTATATAAAAAAAGAGATTATTATTTAATAATAATATTATTATATCACAATTTGGTTACACATGATATAAACCCTGTCTAATTACTATATAATAATAATTTCTTTCTTATATATTATATAATAATCTATTATCAAGAAATTATTACTTATTTATTATAAATAATCTTTATTATATAATAATCTATATAATAAGGAGATGTAAGGAGTTGGCTCACATGATTATGGAGGCTAAGTGTAAGACTTAGACTTATCTTTTCAATCTTAAAGCAACTAAAATAATACTAACTTTTAGAAACTAAGTAATAAAGGACTAGCATAGGATTTTAATTTCCGTTTATAACAGGTTCCTTTGTGAGAGGCATTCTGACCTAAAATTATCTTTTGGGACACAACTCGTTTTATGTTGAGAATTAACATTAATTTAAACGGATAGCAGCTTTAGTTTTAGGAATCCTAGCTATTTAAGAACAAAGTGCATATCCCTCCATTCTTAATGACTCCATTCCCTGATGGTGCTGTCACCCGTATGGCAGTAGAGTATTACAAACCTATAAACCAAGCAGTCTTCCCTTTGGCCTGCCACATTGCAGTCTGAGAAATGGCTCTACTAGTCAGGATGAGCTGGGTTATGCAGTAATCTCAAACAATCCTCCAAGTCTCAGCATCTTAAAGAAAAACAAAAAACGTATCTTTTATTCATGTTGCATGTCAATCATTCATTGGCCACAGCTCTGTTCCATGTCACGTTCACCCCAGGATCTAGACTAATGGAGAAACTTTTCGCTTGAAAATTGACAATTGTTATGGAAGCAGAAGAGACAGAATGACAAAGCATGTTGCTCTTAAATCTTCAGCTTGAATACCTTTCCCACGTTTCATTGCCCAAAGCAAGTCACATGCTGCCTGTGCATTTAACAGGGTGAGAATGTTTAATTCCCCACAGGAAGGGCAGTACATTTTTGTGAATAGTTACACAATCTACCACAGCATCAAAACTGTTACATTTTTCATAAGCATTCTTGGGAGTAATATTTTAAAGCTGAGAGTCAGGCATTTTACTCACATAAAATTACATCAAAACAAAGATGGAAAAGAAACTCATGCTCTAAAAAATATCTCTGTACTCTATTGTAAAGCAATTTCCCTCAAGTATGGTTATGGGAGCAACGTGATTCCTTACTGCATGTCTGGGTCTGCTCCTCTCAGTGACTCCCTTTTTGCCCTGGTGTCAAGAGTTAACTTCTCAGCTTCCCTCTCTGAGCACTGCGGGGTAGCAGTGCCCATAAATCTCTGCCTGTGAGGCCACTGGATCTTGTTGGTCTCCTTTCCTTTGTCCTAACCTAGCCCTCACTATGAGCAATGAAGATAAATAACACTGGTTTAATATAAAAGAATATATTTTTCATGCAGTTTTCTTTCTGTAAGAATTTTCTTTTTATAAATGGGAGTAACCTTTTTTTTGTATGCGTTTTTGGTAAGACCAGTGAAAGAGTGCTTAACACGTTACTTAGCTGTGGTTCTCTCAGGACTTGGCGAGTTTCTTAGTTTTTCATTTGGTGTGATAGGTTCTGTACTAGCCCTGAGCTATTCACGCTACATATGGGAAGCAACAGCATGGAAAATCCAAAGCATAATTTATATTTAATCTTCTAAATGACTTTTATTTTTAGTGCATTTACCTCCTTAACAAAATTTGATGTTACTAGAGTTAAAATTAGTTTGTCTTCCCAGAGGAGGCTGCGTGTTGTTGTAGGTGCAGGTCTGGTCTGTGACAATTGTTGACTGAATAGTTTTTCCTCAGATTTCCCCTCTGTCATTTCTGATTTTACATCCAATCAGATGTAACCTATCTAGAGCCACCCACTATGAATGTCCACCTGTGTTTTTTCTTTCTCTCCCTAAGCAGCAGTGTCTGCTTTGGATTTTTCTGTGGCAACATATACCCCATAAAAAGTTTTGTTTCAAACCCTTAGAATCCTGTTTTAAGACTTGCTGGTTGATTAAACAAATTCATGTAAATATAGTAATAGTTTAGTACCTTTTCCCTCCAATGCAATGTATTTACCTTTGAATGGAGGTTTTCTGGAGAATGTGTCTTAATCTGTGTCAGCTCAAAAGTGGAAAATCTGTTGGGCAATATCTTCTGTGTGTGGTTGTGGTCATCACAGATTTATTTGTTCATATTCCCAATAGAGTCCTATCCTTTCACTCATTCATTTTTCATTTGTTGAATGCCAAATATGTGTCAGGTAGTAGGGAAACAAAGAAATCAATAACCTTTTGCCTACCAGTGAACCACAGTCAAGTGTGTGAGCAGACACTTGAAGAAATACAGCAACTAGACAGATCCTATAGTAGCCATATGAATTCAATGATATGGGAACACTGATATTTGCAGAAGTCCTGGAAGGCTTTCTAAGGTAGGGTCATTGAACTGAAGCTTGAGGGATGAATAAGACTTGTTCAAGTAGAAAAGAAACAGGGCCAAGCAGGCAGTCTGATCGGGGTGACACTGTGTCAGACTGGAGAGGAGAGAAAGATGAGACTTTTTCAGGGAATTGCTTGTTGGTCTCAGTCCCAATCTGGCTTGATTGGAGCCTAATATATATGTAAGATTGTGAGCTGGGAAATGAGGTTAGAAAAGATGGAAACAGAAAACAACTAAAGAATTGAATGTGGTAATGATTCTGGTTTAGAAAGACCACCTTTGCAACTGTATAACATTTGCATGCTAGAGAAAACTTGACTTCAGATTAAGAAAAAAAAAACTTACAAAATCCAAAAACACACCAAACATAGGCAATAATTAATGATCAATAAAATGGATTTGTTTGGATTAATAGCTAACATTTATTTGATATTTACTATGAAGAAATGTCATAACTTGCATTTTATAATTTAATTCTCACAAGAACCATGTGGGGTAGATAAAATTATTATCTCTATTTTATAGTTGAGAAATATTATGCCCAGCGAACTTAAGTAATTTGCTATATAAATCAGAAATGGATAGAGCCAAGTATTTGAATTAAATTTTGATTGACTACAAATCCAATGTCCCTGCCACAATATTTTCAATTTTTTGTTGTGAAATATACATAACATAAAATTTACTATATTAATTATTTTAAGTGTATAGTTCAGAGGTATTGAATATATTCATAATGTCGTGTAACCATCACCACTGTCTGTCTTCTCTTGCATTCTCTTTTTATCTCTCTGATTTCCAAATTCATAGTTAGGATACAGGTAGGGAAATGTATCTCCAGGCATATTTCCTTAAAGAAGGATTTTGCTGGTACAACGTTTTGTGCTGAGTCCTAGTTTAAAGATCGGACTGTGGGACTTAAATTGGGTGAGATGAGTAATTTAAGAGGATGGAAAAGGACTGGTTGGGGGGTAAGCCCAACTCTCATGGTTATAATAGTGTCTGTTGAGAATTTGTAAGTAGAACAATAATGGTAATAGAGATATCAGAAGAGTGTAATATGTGGGCAGACCCACAAAATACATAGGCATAGAGTGAGTAATGGCATGAATTTCACCAAGAAGTTTAAAAATTCCCCATCGTGTTTAATTAACACGTACTGCTCTTAATGAAGTAAAATAGTGATATTGTTTGGCTCTATGTCCCCACCCAAATCACACCTTGAATTGTAATCCCCAGGTGTTGAGGGAGGAACCTGGTTGGAGGTGATTGAATCATGGGGGTGGTTTCCCCCATTCTGGCCTCATGATAGTGAGTTCTCAGGAGATCTGATGGTTTAAAAGTGATTGGCAGTTCCTTCCTCATTTTCTCTCTCTTGCCGCCAGGTAAGAGGTGCCTTGTTTCCCTTCACCTTCCGCCATGATTGTTAGGTTTCCTGAGGCCTTCCTGGCCATGTGGAACTGTGAGTCAATTAAGCCTCTTTTATTTGTAAATTACCCAGTCTCAGGTAGTTCTTTATAGCAGTGTGAAAATGGACTAATAAAGATAGCAAAGAATGAATGGAGAGGAAAAGGAATGTGACTTAAAAGGGACTCAGAATGTCAGAGTATTATCGGAAGACTTTGGTCATCCCCCAGTATCGTCTTCCATGATGACCTGCTTACAAATTGCTAGTTTTCAAGCATGGGAATTTCATTAAATTTTCTATGGCCAAGAACATATTTTTATGCCTGCTCAAACACATTCTTGATATTGATATTTATCTAACATATTGAAGTATTATTCTAATTTCAGAAAATCTTTCAGTTTTTCTTATCAAACTGTCATTGCATAAGATAGTAAAATAATGAATATTTATCAATTATTTCCTGTATTTCTAACCATTTTTCAGGCCATTGTGTAAAAATGTATTAATATTTCTTTCATAATGCATCTTTGTGGTATATTTCAAAGACAGGGCCAAGTTCCTGGAATATATCTCTAACTTTTAAGGCATACTTAAAAAGGATTTAATGTGTAAAAATTACTTTGTTTTATGAGTCCCCCAAAATACCCACAAAAATATTAACTCTGTGATAAGTATGAATGTAAAAATAGATTTTATTTGCTGTGTAGTTAGAATGTTAAAAACAGACACGAGATGTTACAATATATAACTTGTGTGCTCTTTATTATTCTTTAATTATGATCCTATTGATTCCCATTGGGACACCAAGCTGAAGATGTTTACATATTGCTACTAAAGTTTTTCTCCTGTGTAGAAATTTCTTCAAGGACCGTTGCAAATAAAATTCCAGTTTAAATATTTTTAGGCATCGATTGTTTGGTAAGATCTGCTTTACTTCATGGTGAATGATGCAAGGTATAGCCTATTAGTTCTTTACTATTTAAGTAAAGTAAAACTTGATTTATAATATGATGAAACATGGATATAAGAATTTTATTTTGTTTAGCTATGGTTTCATATAATCTTAATGTAACATGTAACTGTAATAATGTTCCATATAATTTATTTCCATATTCCAAAGACTGTGGAAATAAAATCTTTACTTTGGAAAACTCAAAAACACAAAAAGGGCACCTTTCTTTAAAAGATGAGAAGAACACTTAAGTTTTCCTCTTTTACCTCCAGAATAATATAATGGAACCACTTATCTTTTTCAGAAATCAACTCTAAGGAAAGAAGTAGTCAGGAAACCTGTTGAAAGAAAATGAAAGCAATGTATCTCAGCAATTACTTAAATCCTGCAAGAAGATCATGTTTGATGGGTAAGTTTTCAGAATGAAAATCTCCATTGACTAAAGTGAAACTCAATGGCAATTTTAAATGTCTTATCTGCATGACATTGAGAGTTAATGATAGAAAACTTTCATAATTTCTTTTACTGCAATGATTTAACTCAAACTATGCCCTAAAACATATCCTTACCTCCACCAGGAATCATGTATCATGCCTTGTCTGGTAGAAATATAATTTTTACCTTAAAGAAGTTATTGGCAGTTCAACTAATTTCATCTGCTTTGGATAAAATTCGTCTGATGTTTTAAAAAAAGAATTTTTTAAAAAAGGAGATAAAGAAACTTTTTAAGATGATGGCTATGTTCATTAACTTGATCATGCTCCTGGTGCCCTGGTTATATTTAACTCTTCTTTGAGCAGAAAGACTATCTTGTCAATCTGGTCATCAGGATATATGTATACACACACACACACACACACACACACACACACACACACACACATATATATACTTAGCAAAATTTCTACCCTAAATATGTGCAGTTTCTTGCATGACAGTAATACCTCAGTAAATGTGTTAAAAATAAAAATATTAGCATAACAATAACAAGCTTATATAGAGATATGCCTTTTAATACTACATCACTAGTTGTTTACATAATTGAGAGACAATTCATGGGTCTTTCACATTTCTGCACATCTTCTGAGCAGAGGCCCTGACTGCCTTTATTCCAGGCTATCTTATCAATGATGATTATATAGTGAAAAGCCTTGGAAGATAGAGATAATATCTCCTTCTTAAACAAAGGGCAGATTTATTTACTGTCTGGTATGAAAAAGATAATGTCTCCTTTTGGGGCAGGCATGCTTATTGTCCATTTTAAAAGATCAGATTTCCTGGCTGGGTGCGGTGACTCATGCCTGTAATCCTAGCTCTTTGAGAGGCCGAGGCCAGTGGATCTTGAGGTCAGGAGATCGAGACCATCCTGGCTAACATGGTGAAAACTCGTCTCTACTAAAAACACAAAAAATTAGCTGGGCATGGTGGCAGGCGCCTGTAGTCCCAGCTAGGGTGGGGGGGTGGAGGGAGGCTGAGGTAGGAGAATCGCTTGAACCTGGGAGGTGGAGGTTGCAGTGAGCTGAGATTGTGCCACTACACTCCAGCCTGGCAACGAAGTGAGACTCTGTCTCAATAAATAAATAAATAAATAAATAAATAAATAAATAAATAAATAAAAAGATCTGGGTTTCCTAAGCTTGGAGTTTCTCTCCTATAATGCAAAATGCAATTCACAGCATGTGCCTTCTTGACGATACCCTTAAGATGAGGTTTAGGAATGTGACGCAAACGCTTATACTCTAGATACTTCAATATCGGCAATAGCTTTGAGGAATATACTGAACTTTGTCTGTAAGGCAGGAGTCTTACCTTTCTCATCAGTCTCCATGAACCTATAGCTGCCTTTCTTGTTAGCTTTTGTATATGGTAAAATTTCAGACCCTTCTAAGTCCTTGATAGTTTTGATGATGAGCATGGGATGCTGAAAGAGACATGAGTTTCTGGAATAGGAAGAATGAGATCCTAATGGCTGATTTAAGGCAATGCCATGCACTGATAGCAGACATTTGACCAAACTATATGGTCAACAGGACAATTAATAATCTTGTACTTTAATGGGTATTAATTAGGACGAATTTGGGAGGGTGTTGCAGTCTGAGAACTCAGAAGTAAATTCAGAGGCAGCTGTCTGAATGGTGCCCTGGTTGTATCTAACTCTCCTCTGGGCAGGAAGACTATCTTGTCAATCTGGTGGTCAGGCTCAAGTCCACCCCACTGTAACAAGTATTATTAAAATTTGCCCTAGGGAGACCAGAGGGTTCTTACATCTATGTGATAATATTTATAGAAAAACACTACTACTGAGTGTCAAGGAGGAAAATTTGAAACCACGTGGACAGAAACCAGGCTGCTTGATTTACTCAAGAGATGAGGGGTAGGGTATATAATGCTTGTTTAAAAAGAATGGCAACCAGAATGCCATCATATGACTTTGTGCTTCCTGCAGTCTATCATCTGAATCTTAGACCCATTTAGAGATGAAAATAAAGTCTTCTGACTTTTCTTTCTTTTTTTCAAAAAATTTTATTCATGGTTATTGTAAGAGATTCTTGAGCTTCTTTGAGATTTTTTGGAGACAAACTCCTGTGGGAAGTCATAGATGAGGGATTAACAAGTACTTGAGGTTTTACTGATCCAAATTGGGTTTACGATGCTGATGAAGGTGACTCACTGAAGAATGAGAAACTAAACCAATTTCTTAGATAAATTTTATGGTTAGTCTTGCAGCCCTGGAACACTCCCCTAGTTTTTATATTGAAACTTAAAAGAATTTAAGAGAATGTTATTTTGGTAGTGGTGCTTGCAGATGCTCCAGATTTAGGTGAATTCCTTAAAAAAGTTGTTGTTGTGTCAGGCTTGAGTTGGGCAAAGGGCATAACCCTTGCACCCCCAGCGAGAATGCGGTATAGCTGTGGTTGTTTTATCCAGGGGTCTCTAATACTGAAATTGATGCTGCTAGCCATAAGAATCTTGCCAATTGATACAGAATTTTAGTCAGAATGAAAACATTAGAAGTTCATTCTGTTGAGTCATGAGCTATGAGCTGTGCTACCCCACGTTTTCCCTTTGCATCTTTTCATAAAGCGCCTACCTCACTTCTTGCCCCCTCCCGCCTCCTCTGTAGCTTCTTTATGCAGAAAGATGAATAGCGGTGAGGCTGAGGTCTCCCCATCCTTAAGAGGGATCAAAGGACATATTCACCTAGCTAAGTATGCTAGAGAACTTCAGGGAGAGAGATTTGAACTTGTATGACCCTATTGGATGCAGGTGTCCATGTCATTATTCTACCTGGTCTTGAGTTGGGAAGGAAGCCCAGGTTCAACTTATCTGACTGGGCAAAGTTTACAATGGGGTAAGAGACACTAATATAAGTTTACAGTTGGTAGGGTCCTTTGGAACAATTCAATGTACTGCTTTTGTTGCTTCTATATTTAAATATATAGTAGAAATTGATGTGAATATGCTTGTACCTTCCATTCCATAAGTACCAAAGGGAATTCTGATCAGGAAGAGCTATCCCTAGGAAAGTAAAAATACTTTTGGGATTCCACAAACTGGATGACTTCCTCGAGCTATAGTCTCAGTGACTAATGATTTTTCCATCTTGAGCCTCTGGCAAAGGGAGGCAGCTTCCACCCGAGGCACCCTTGGGGCTTTACTTTAGATGCATCACTTCCCTTATATTGACACCATGCACACTCTTTTTTTTTTAAATTTATTTTTATTATACTTTATGTTCTAGGGTACATGTGCACAACATGCAGGTTTGTTACATATGTATACATGTGCCATGATGGTGTGCTGCACCCATTTACTTGTCATTTACATTAGGTTTATCTCCTAATGCTATCCCTCTCTGCTCTCCCCACCCCAAAACAGGCCCTGGTGTGTGATGTTCCCCTTCCTGTGTCCAAGTGTTCTCATTGTTAAATTCCCACCTATAAGTGAGAACATGCAGTGTTTAATTTTCTGTTCTTGTGAGAGTTTGCTAAGAATGATGGTTTCCAGCTTCATCCATGTCCCTACAAAGGACATGAACTCATCCTTTTTTTATGACTGCATAGTATTCCATGGTGTATATGTACCATATTTTCTTAATCCAGTCGGTCATTGATGGACATTTGGGTTGGTTCCAAGTCTTTGCTATTGTGAATAGTGCCGCAGTAAACATACATGTGCATGTGTCTTTATAGCAGCATGATTTATAATCCTTTGGGTTTATACCTAGTAATGGGATGGCTGGGTCAAATGGGATTTCTAGTTCTAGATCCTTGAGGAATTGCCACACTGTCTTCCAGAATAGTTGAACTAGCTTACAGTCTCACCATCAGTGTAAAAGTGTTCCTATTTCTCCACATCCTCACCAGCACCTGTTGTTTCCTGACTTTTTAATGATTGCCATTCTAACCGGTATGAGATGGTATCTCATTGTGGTTTTGATTTACATTTCTCTGATGGCTAGTGATGAGCATTTTTTCATGTGTCTGTTGGCTGCATAAATGTCTTCTTTTGAGAAGTGTCTGTTCATATCCTTCTCTCACTTTTTGATGGGGTTGTTTTTTTCTTGTAAATTTGTTTGAGTTCTTTGTAGGTTCTGGATATTAGCCCTTTGTTAGATGAATAGATTGCAAAAATTTTCTCCCATTCTGTAGGTTGCCTGTTCACTCTGATGGTAGTTTCTTTTGCTATGCAGAAGATCTTTAGTTTAATTAGATCCCATTTGTTAATTTTGCCTTTGTTGCCATTGCTTTTGGTGTTTGAGACATAAAGTCCTTGCCCATGCCTATATCCTGAATGGTATTGCCTAGGTTTTCTTCTAGGGTTTTTATGGTTTTAGGTCTAACATTTAAGTCCCTAATTCATCTTGAATTAATTTTTGTATAAAGTTTAAGGAAGCGATCCAGTTTCAGCTTTCTACATATGGCTAGCCAGTTTTCCCAGCACCATTTATTAAATAGGGAATCCTTTCCCCATTTCTTGTTTTTGTCAGGTTTATCAAATATTAGATGGTTGTAGATGTGTGGTATTATTTCTGAGGGCTCTGTTCTGTTCCATTGGTCTATATCTCTGTTTTGGTGCCAGTACCTTGCTGTTTTGGTTACTGTAGCCTTGCAGCATAGTTTGAAGTCAGGGAGCGTGATGCCTACAGTTTTGTTCTTTTTGCATTGGGTTGTCTTGGCAATGCGGGGTCTTTTTTGGTTCCATATGAAGTTTACAGTAGTTTTTTTCCAATTCTGTGAAGAAAGCCATTGGTAGCTTAATGGCGATGGCATTGAATCTATAAATTACTTTGGGCAGTATGGCTATTTTCACGATATTGATTCTTCCTATCCATGAGCATGGTATGTTCTTCCATTTGTTTGTGTCCTCTTT
>NW_012116644.1:464671-465172 GCF_000951035.1 Colobus angolensis palliatus
GTGTCCAGGAATTTATCCATTTCTTCTAGGTTTTCTAGTTTATTTGCATAGAGGTGTTTGTAGTATTCTCTGGTGGTAGTTTGTATTTCTGTGGGGTTGGTGGTGATATCCCCTTTATCATTTTTTATTGTATCTATTTGATTCTTCTCACTTTTCTTCTTTATTAGTCTTGCTAGCGGTCTGTCAATTTTGTTGATCTTTTCAGGAAACTAGCTCCTGGATTCATTGATTTTTGAAGGGATTTTTATGTCTCTATCTCCTTCAGTTCTGCTCTGATCTTAGTTATTTATTGCCTTCTGCTAGCTTTTGAATGTGTTTGTTCTTGCTTCTCTAGTTCTTTTAATTGTGATGTTAGGGTGTCAATTTTAGATTTTTCCTGCTTTCTCTTGTGGGCATTTAGTGCTACAAATTTCCCTCTACATACTGCTTTAAATGTGTCCCAGAGATTCTGGTATGTTGTGTCTTTGTTCTCATTGGTTTCAAAGAACATCTTTATTTCTG
>NW_012116644.1:465782-475553 GCF_000951035.1 Colobus angolensis palliatus
CAAAGAACATCTTTATTTCTGCCTTCATTTCGTTATGTAACCAGTAGTCATTCAGGAGCAGGTTGTTCAGTTTCCATGTAGTTGTGTGGTTTTGATTGAGTTTCTTAGTCCTGAGTTCTAGTTTGATTGCAGTGTCATCTGAGAGACAGTTTGTTTTAATTTCTGTTCTTTTACATTTGCTGAGGAGTACTTTACTTCCAACTATGTGGTCAATTTTGCAATAAGTGTGATGTGGTGCTAAGAAGAATGTATATTCTGTTGATTTGGGGTGGAGAGTTCTGCAGATGTCTATTAGGTCTGCTTGGTGCAGAGCTGAGTTCAATTCCTGGATATCTTTGTTAACTTTCTGTCTCATTGATCTATCTAATGTTGACAGTGGGGTGTTAAAGTCTCCCATTATTATTGCGTGGGAGTCTAAGTCTCTTTGTAAGTCTCTAAGGACTTGCTTTATGAATCTGGGTGCTCCTGTATTGGGTGCATATATATTTAGGATAGTTAGCTCTTCTTGTTGAATTGATCCCTTTACCGTTATGTAATATCCTTTTTTGTTTCTTTTGATCTTTGTTGGTTTAAAGTCTGTTTTATCAGAGACTAGGATTACAACCTGTACCTTTTTTTGTTTTCCATTTGCTTGGTAGATCTTCCTCCATCCCTTTATTTGGAGCCTATGTGTGTCTCTGCATATGAGATGGGTCTCCTGAATACAGCAAACTGAAGGGTCTTGACTCTTTATCCAATTTGCCAGTCTGTGTCTTTTATTTGGAGCATTTAGCCCATTTACCTCTAAGGTTAATATTGTTATGTGTGAACTTGATCCTGTCATTATGATGTTAGTTGGTTATTTTGCTCATTAGTTGATGTAGTTTCTTCCTAGCATCGATGTTCTTTACATTTTGGCATGTTTTTGCAGTGGCTGCTACTAGTTGTTCCTTTCCATGTTTAGTGCTTCCTTCAGGAGCTCTTGTAGGACAGGCCTGGTGGTCACAAAATGTCTCAGCATTTCCTTGTTTGCAAAGAATTTTATTTCTCCTTCACTTACGAAACTTCATTTGGCTGTATATGAAATTCTGGGTTGAAAATTCTTTTCTTTAAGAATGTTGAATATCGGCTCCCACTCTCTTATGGCTTGTAGAGTTTCTGCTGAGAGGTCCGCTGTTAGTCTGATGGGCTTCCCTTTGTGGGTAATCCGACCTTTCTCTCTGGCTGCCCTTAACATTTTTTCCTTCATTTCAACTTTGGTGAATCTGACAATTATGTGTCTTGGAGTTGCTCTTTCCAAGGAGTATCTTTGTGGCATTCTCTGTATTTCCTGAATTTGAATGTTGGCCCTCTTTGCTAGGTTGGGGAAGTTTTCCTGAATAATACCCTGCACAGTGTTTTCCAACTTGGTTCCATTCTCCCCTTCACTTTCAGGTACACCAATCAGATATAGATTTGGTCTTTTCACATAGTCCCATATTTCTTGGAGGCTTTGTTTGTTTCTTTTTACTCTTTTTTCTCTAAACTTCTTTTCTTGCTTCATAAAAATATGGAACGCTTCACGAATTTGCATGTCATCGTTGCGCAATGACCATGCTAATCTTCTCTGTATCGTTCCAATTTTAGTATTTGTGCTGCCAAAGTGAGCACCATGTACACTCTTTCTGAAAGCACCTGTTGCCTTGCTACTGTGGTCTTATCAAAACTGATGGCCTGAACCTTAGAGGGCTTTTGACTCTCTATCCTGATATTCCTATTTTGGGGTGAGTGAACTCAGATTCAACGACTATTAAGGTGAGAAGGGTTTCACAAGTCTCATTTGTCTAAAGGAAATGATATTTTCAAGGGTCTAATCAGTCTGGATAACATCTTGGCTTTATGTGAAAAAGTGTCAGCTATCCCTTTGTGGGATGGGCCCTTAGCTGTTCAGCCGGAGCACCAGCTGTAATAGAACTGGAAATGGACATAAATATTCTGCACAGTGGACAGAACTCAAGACTTTTCTCTTGCCTCTGGCCAATACTCCCCTTGACTAACCTTATTATATATTTACCAACTGTAGGTTGTAACCAATGTCCTAGCTGCTGGTGTAGACAAATTGTGGCTGGCAAATTCAAGACACACCTCTTTGGACCTGGGAAGTTATGGAAACAAATTGTAGCTGCTGTTGAAACTGTCTGGGTCCCTCACTAGGTGCCCATGATAAGGGCTTATTCTCTGATATGAACAACTGGAATTACACTTTTGATCAAGTTTGCTCTGCCCAGATTGCTGTCAGTGCTTCCTGGATCCATCATTACCCTTGGCATGGCAACACATTCACCATCATAGATTGGGCACAAAGTAAAGGACTCTATGTTTCTGATGCAGAGGATATTTCTGCATAGAAGACTTGTAACTCCTGCAAAAAGTTCAGCCATTTGTCCTCCAGTAAGGGAAGACACATCACATGGGATTGGAGCCCCCACTCATTTCTGGCAGACCGACTACTTCTTCGAGGTATATAATGTTGCCTTCCTGCTTTTAACACTTTTTCAGATTATGAAATTGCTTTTCGCATCTGATTAGCTTTTCGCATCTGATTAGCTGACTCTGGTCACACTATTGTGGCCTTTGAAAGTATTTTGTGTTATATATTAATATGTGTTTTTCTAGACCATTTTAAGTCTGACAGTGATGCGCTTTTCATCACAAAAGCTACTCAGCAATAGGCTGATAGTCAAGGTATAGTGAACTCTGCTATTAAAGAATGAAAACAGTCAGAGACAATATATACATGAAGGCTGTGTTTTAATAAAACTTTTTAAAAAATTGATGGCAGGCAGGATTTGACCTCTATTGTTCAGATTAATCATCATAACTGATGGAGTGTTGTACTCATGTGAAAAATTTTCAGAGGCTAAGAAAATGTAACAATGAGAGGTGGTTATAGTTTCAAGACAATTCTCAAAAGGTCTCTTGTGCTTCTGCAAATAGAGGCTGTTTTTTTTTTTCTGGACTATTTATTTAAGGATATTTGTATAAAAATAGCCTTGAATAATAGAGATAATATTTTTCTCTGGAGTAAAGGACATATTTGCTTACCATCCAGTATAACAAAAATAGTCTCCCTTCTATGGAAAGATCAGGTAGCCTCACTGTCTGTAATAAAATATTTTTACTCTCTAAGTTTAGGGTTCTTTTTCTGTAACACCCCATTGCATATGCAAGCATCACTGGCCATTTTTGCATTACTCTCGGGGACATGTTGCAAATGCTGATACTCTAGCTGCTGCTATTGCCATGAGAAATAATCTATTTTTTTTGTCTCTAATGAGCTAATTTGTTAGCTTGCAAGTAGGGTAAAATCTGACACTTCATGGTTCTTGACATTCATCATAAACAAACTTAAAAAAAGACTACATCCTAACATTTTATGTGTTTTTATACTACAATTTATCGTTTTTTGATTGGCACTGTAAACTTTTTAAAAACTAGCTATTAAGGAAAATAATAATGTGTTCTGATCAGATCACACTTCTCAAAGTAGTTGTGTTTTAATGATGACAAGTGGTAGAAATGGAATATTTGAAATGTGATTGTATAGAAAGAACACAGGACTAGAAGGCAACTGGCCTGGGGTTGAAACTGAGTTCTGTTACAAACTGGGTGTGTGATCTTGAAGAGTTCTGACCAATGGACTAAGCTTCAGGGATCTCATCTTCAAAACAAGAGGGTTAGGACAGATTATTTCTGTGGCTCTTTGTATTGTGAGATTGAATTATTCTTTGTGAAAAAGCTTTTTCCTGGGGAGGTTTTTCTTATGACATAGGTTTGAGAAGCCAGAATCTTTACAAATTAAAAGAGATTGCTTTTGTCTGTATCATTTCCTGCATCTCTTTCTTTCCTCCCCAAATATGTGTCAACCAAGAAGTTTTCCTGTCAATATGCAAAATATGGAAAGTATAAGCTCTTTCTCTTCTTTGTGTTTTTTGAGTCATAAATTAGGCTTTGTGAAAGTGCTCAGTTACCATGGTGATACCCACTAAATAAATGTAAAGGAACAGAATTTTCCCTTTTAAATATAAATTGTGCATTCATAACACATCAAATATACACTATAATCATTGGCTTCTTCAGCATCAGAAGTACCTGACAATAATGCCAAATTTATCATAGTATCTTTCTTAAAGAGAACAAGAACTAATGATAAGGAATGGTTTGAGATATGTGGTGGAATATGGACAGATTTTTAAAAAAGATGTCTGTGAATTTAAGCAATTTAAGTGTATAGTGGTCAGAAAATGTATGGTGTATCTATCTAAAAGGTATTATTTCAATTCAAATCCTATATTTCTTGCCTAAAACATATCTAAAAATATTTCCTTTAGTTATTCCTTTAGATAGTATGGGTTATGAGAAGAGATTCAATTACCTCTTTGAAAAGACAAGTGAATAGAAGTCAAAATAGTTCAAAAAGTATATATGAATTTAGGATGTTGTTCAATATTTTCTATTAAATGTGTTGAATCTGGTATAGCTTAAAATAGCATTAGAAGTAACCAATTATAGACCTCATAATAGCCTAAATTATTTTATATTTCATTGTATGCGAATGAATTACATGACTTAGTAAGCTATTAGAGGACTAGTAATGATGTCCTGAACTGGTTTTTACATTTCAGTAAACAAGAGAAAAAATTAATTTCACTTAAGCTATAATATTGGTAGAATACAAAAAGTATTATTTAGAAGTAAGAAAATCTAAAGTTTGTTCAAATTAGTTATAACCAGGTACTGCATAACAATATTTCAGTCAATGATGGAATGTGTATATGATGGTAGTCCTATAAAATTATAATTGAACTGAAAAATTCTTATTGCCTAGTGACACAGTAGCTGTAATGACATCATAGTGCAAGACATTACTCACATGTTTGAGGTGATGCTCTTGTAAACAAACCTACTGTGCTGCCAGGCATACAAGATTATAGCATGTATAATTATTGTATAGGACATAATACTTGATAATGACCATAAAATACTATTAATATGTTACTGGTATATGTACTATGCCATACTTTTAATTGTTAGTTTACAGCTTCAGGCAGATCCTTCAGGAGGTATTCCAGAAGAAGGCATAGGAGATGACAGCTTTACATATATTATTGTACCTGATGAGTTTCCAGTGGAATAAGATGTGGAGTTGGAAGAGAGTGAAATTGATGATCATGACCCTGTGTAGGTGTAGGCTTATGTGTGTGTTTGTGTTTTAGGTTTTTTTCTGAGTCGGGGTCTTGCTCTGTCACCCAGGCTGGAGTGCAGTGGCTGGCATGATCACAGCTGAATGCACATCAAACTCCTGTGCACAAGTGATTTTCTTGCCTTCGCCTCCTGAGCAGCTGGGACTTCAGAAATGTGCCACTATGCCCAGTGAATTTTTTATTTTATTTTATTTTATTTTTTAGTAGAGTTGGGGTCTTGCTATGTTGACCAGGCTGGTCTTGAATTCTTGCCTCAAATGATGTGCCCTCCTTGGCCTCCCACAGTGCTGGGATTACAGGCATGAGCCACTGCACCTGGCCTGCGTTTTGGTTTTTAACAATAAACTTTAAAAAGTCAAAAAAAAATTAAATAGAAAAAAGCTTATGGAATAGGGATATGAAGAAAGAAAATATTTTTGTACATTTTTAGAATGTGTTTGTGTTTTAACCTAAGTGTTATTACAAAAGAGTTAAAAAGTTAAAAAAAATCAAAAAGTTGATAAAGCGAAATAGTTACAGCAAGCTAAGGTTAATTCATTATTGAGAAAAGAATTTTTTAAAAATAAATTCAGTAGAGTATGTGTACAGTGTTCATAGTCTACAGTTGTGTACAGTAGTATCCTAGGCCATCACATTCACTCACCACTTACTCACTGACTCACACAAAGCAGCTTCCAGTCGTGCAAGCCCCATTCATGGTAAGTGCCCTAAGCAGGTGTAACTTTTAAAAAATCTCCTATATTGTATTTTTACTGTACCCTTTCTATGTTTAGATATGCAAATACTTAACATTGTGTTACACTTGCCTACAGCACTCAGTAGGGTAACATGCTGCACAGCTTTGTAGTCTAGGAGCAATAGGCTATATCATATAGCCTAAAGGTGCAGTAGGTAGACCATTTAGGTTTGTGTGAGTACACTCACAGTGAGCCCACACAATGATGAAGTTACCTAATGACCAATTTCTCAGAATATATCCCTGTTGCTAAACAATGCATGACTGTACTTAGGGTCTTAATTCAATAGTGGTAGTATGATTTTTTAAGCTGACCACAAATGTGGCAAAAGATTTATTTAAACTTTCACTGTAGTTTCGTCAGTATTGAAGGTAGGATGGGAAACTTCTCTACTCCTAATGCTTCCTCCCATGTAAAGAGAGTTCTATTAGGTTAATATTCCTGCTCTCCCCACTCCCTTACTCCACTGGAAACGAGTAGCAATTTGGTGGATTTGGAAGGGCAAACTGAACATTTGAAGATTAAACCCTCTTTCTCTCCCCATTCTCTTTGGGGGCTAGCTGCCCACAGAAAGGAGACACACAAGCCTATGCCTCTGCATTGTTTTGTAGTTGTAGTCTCCAATGCTAGCAAGTCTGATGAATTCAGTGCTATCATTGACTAAGTCTGTCTAATTCTGTGGTTCAGGTTTTAAATTTCAGAGTTAAATCATATTCAAGAATATTGGCTTTGTAATAATAATACAAGTAATATTTTATCTTCAGAGTTTGTATCTTGCTACAGCAGAGCTTAGTCTAACATTTCTAATATGATAATACATTTGCTTGAATTATCTTTCTTAAATCCCAGTAGTTAAAATAGCCCTATGTAATGACACTTACCATAATTCATCTGTGAAAGTCTACTCTTTTGTTTTTCTTTTAATTTTTGATTCATGTTTCCAATACCTTCCTCCCCGTAGGCACTCGTTCTGATGTGTTTTTTGTATGCCCTTGAATATGTATGTACCCTTACGAAATATGATTTACTGTGTTGTGCATGTTTTTAAATTTACTTAAATGTTACATATGAAGAGCTATGTACCTTTTTCCAATTTTTGTACTTTTTATTCAACATAATGTTCCTATGTATATATGTCTAGAGAACTGCTTCCTCGCAGAAAATTTGAGCCTTTGATAGACTTGCTGAGAGAGAGCAGGGAAATGTCTGAGAATAGATATGTGAGAAAGCAGCAAATGTTGTGTGGCGTCTCATGTGAGCGTGTATCTCTGTAAGAGGGTATATTGTTTTGTTTATTATGTGTGCTTCATGTGGTGATTATAAAACAATTAACCTGCAGGTGAGCAGGTTAGGTGAGTCTAAACTCAGTTCCAGATTCAGGTATTTTCTTTTTTTGAAATTTGTTTGGTAAATTAGAATGGGAAAAGGTGGTGGTTGTGGGGGATAGAAACACAGTGAGAGACAGGAAATAAATATAGTAAATAGGTTGTTGGGGCGTTGGGAAAAAGCCAGGAACTGAACTTGAAAAACATTGTTTTTTTTTCCCCACTTAAAATTAGTGATTGACGCATGAAGGGAACTGCATACAATGTGCATACATTCCAAAGTATCCATGGAACATGAACTTTGGGCTGTTAGACCAGAACTGGGAATAAAATCCCGGAAAGATAATGAAAAACCTTGAAAGATAATGTTTATATTTAAAAAATAGCCTTGTTTATCACATACATACTATGCTCTATGTATTTCACGTATATTATCACATTTAATCCTTATAAGAATTCTATGAGGAGGGCACAATTCTTATTCTCATAGCTAAAGAAGTTGAACACACAACATTAGTAAGAGTCAAATTTAAGATTTAAAAATCAATCTGTTTTTGCCTAAAGCCTGTGTTCTTTCCAGTAGGCCATGGTGCCTGTCTATTTCAAGGAGAAAACTTTCAAGGATTTCTCTTTGCATTTAGTTTATTAGATTGCTATGGTGTGCAATTCAGAAAAGAACAAGACTTGCAGACAAAGAACAGTGAAAAATGGAGAGCTAGATCAACACCAAGTTGGAGATAGGAACTTTGTAACACCTGACACAGAGTGGAAATTCAATAACAATTGAATAAAGGCTAAATGAACCACATCTGTATGCAATTTGTAATTTGGTGTGTTATTTATAGGGACTACCTGCTGTTTAAACAAAGGCAGTTCTTTCCATCCTATGCCTTTGGTTTTTCTCAGTTAATAGTTTTGTTGACCAGTTGAAGTACCAAGGTAAACAAAGAGACAATCAGACAATCTCGTTAGACATTACTAAAGAATAATACCTGAGCCAGGTGTATGCAGCCAATAATTACAGCCAGCAAGCATGGCTTCAGCTAAGTATCTAGATAAGCAACCACTCTTGAAAAAAGACTCCAAATGGCTTATTTATTCCTTTTGATGGTCAGGCGTTCTAGTTTCTATGTGAACAGATACTGTATTGTTTCCAAAATATTTTAAAACCACATTTTTTTCATTTGTTTCTTGTCTATTTCTCCTTCCCATCTTCCTCTCTTAATAATCTGATCACTGTTCCCTTAAATAAAAACCTCTCCCTGGCTGGGCGTAGTGGCTCACGACTATAATCCCAGCACTTTGGAGGCTGAGCCGGGCAGATCACTTGAGGTCAGGAGTTCAAGACCAGCCTGGCCAACATGGTGAAACCCCGTCTCTATGAAAAATACAAAAATTAGCCAGGTGTGGTGGCGAGCGCTTGTAATCCATGCTACTCAGGAGGCTGAGGCAGGAGAATCACTTAAACCCAGGTGGTGGAAGTTACAGTGAGCTGTTATGGTACCACTGCACTCCAGTCTGGGTGACAGGGAGAGACTCTGTCTCAAACAAACAAACAAACATCTCTCCCTTATTATTTCAGTAGTTAGTAGCAAGTTAATGATAAATTTTACTAAATGCATTAATCAGACTCCATGAAGGGGATTTTAAAAATATTCGCATTCTACGAACGGAGTATCATCATGCAGTGCAACCATTAGACATGTAAATAGAGCATTTAATCAAATTAAATGTTGAATACTAATACAAGCATGCACATGTGATACCAGAAGAGAGAATTTAGGTTAAGATATTCTGGATTTTGCCCTTAAGGTAAAAACATAGTGGTTTTTCTTATTGTAAGTATTTTTTTCTCCTCTGGAAGGGAAAGAAGACCATTTTTGTATATCAAGAGAAGCAAAGATCTGTCTGAAAGTGAATTGTTTGTCCCACTCTTTCCAAATGGAATAGGGAGCCTAGTGAGGCTAACTGAAATATTAAGCTTTATGTGAATCAGAATAATGGCTCAAGATCTAGAAGAATTCTCTGAATTACCAGGCAGAGACTCTGGTTCTCTTCCTTTACTTTTCCCCAAAGAGACAGTTTCTCACTCTGTTCTGAGCCACCTAAAGCTAGGGGTGGAGTGCACACAAGCACTCCTATGGCCACTACCACTTTGACTGTGCTGGGTCAGACCTGAAGCCAGCACAGCACTGAGTTTCACTCAAGACCTGCTGTAACCCCTCTGTGGCTACTGCCTGTGTTTACTCAAGGCCCTGGTGTTCTACAATCAGCAGGTGGCAAAGCCAGCCAGGCCTTTGTCCTTTCTTTCCGGGCAGTGAGGTCCTCTAGGCCTCATGTAGGTCCAGAGTTACGATCTGGGAGTCAGGGACTAGAGTCAAAGACCCAGAAGTCAACTTGGTATTCTGTTGTACTGTGGCTGAACTGGCACTCAGTCCACAAGATCCAGTCCTTCCCACTCTTCCCTCTCCTTTTTTTTTTTTTTTT